>NW_027669586.1:0-54588 GCF_964212035.1 Myotis nattereri | reverse complement strand
ACACCATGGCAACCACAGAATTTGGGCAACCAGAGCTGAAGGGAGTGGCTCCTCATTACCTTACAGAGTATAAATAGAGGCCAGGCCCCCTTCAGTAGTGTCTGTTGCCTCAAGGTAGCGAAACTTAATAAGACGATATTGTAGACTAGTAGAGATAAGGAGTAAGACCTCAAACAGAAGGGTGGATGAAGAAACTGTAAGTCCAAAAGTGAATTTATGTTCGTATTGGCGGTAGGTGGGATGGCTGGTGGAGGTCGCAGTCATGAGTAACAGGGTGTTGTGTTAGTGATGGCTGTGTATAATTAGGTATTTGATTTCCTTTTAATATGGCAGACTATTGAATATTGTTAAAGTATGGAAAGGATGGTCAGCTCAAGATGTGAATTTTATGCTACAACTGGTACAGTTTTTCCTTGAACAACTTGGTCTAGAACAGCATTTTTGGATATTGGAGATACTAGAGAAGTGAGGTTTCACTCTGTTTCACTGATGATTCACTTCATGTTACTTTTGCCCCATACATAAGTAAGATATTAGTAATAAGGGAAATTGGGTATGGTGTACATGGTTATTATCTTCACAATTTTTCTGTAAATGTGGAACTGTTCTAAAATAAACATCCATTAAAACAACACTCAAAATCCTAGGAAATTGTAGCAACTCAACCTAGCGGAATGGACCACTGAAATGACGGGGGAGTATGGGAATTGTCTTAGAGGAAACACCACCTCCCTGCCATATGCTGGAGTGTAATGGAACTAGAGGAAATGAGAGAGAGAGAGAGGACAGTTTGGGAAAAATGTTAGGAGTTAAGAGGAAGGTCTCTGTTTTATAACCAGAGTGTGTGAGATTTCTGCATCTTCTGCTCCCCCCGCCCCTCCTGGATTGTCTAGCTGAGGCATGGTGATGTCAAGCCACACCATGGCAACCACAGAATTTGGGCAACCAGAGCTGAAGGGAGTGGCTCCTCATTACCTTACAGAGTATAAATAGAGGCCAGGCCCCCTTCAGTAGTGTCTGTTGCCTCAAGGTAGCGAAACTTAATAAGACGATATTGTAGACTAGTAGAGATAAGGAGTAAGACCTCAAACAGAAGGGTGGATGAAGAAACTGTAAGTCCAAAAGTGAATTTATGTTCGTATTGGCGGTAGGTGGGATGGCTGGTGGAGGTCGCAGTCATGAGTAACAGGGTGTTGTGTTAGTGATGGCTGTGTATAATTAGGTATTTGATTTCCTTTTAATATGGCAGACTATTGAATATTGTTAAAGTATGGAAAGGATGGTCAGCTCAAGATGTGAATTTTATGCTACAACTGGTACAGTTTTTCCTTGAACAACTTGGTCTAGAACAGCATTTTTGGATATTGGAGATACTAGAGAAGTGAGGTTTCACTCTGTTTCACTGATGATTCACTTCATGTTACTTTTGCCCCATACATAAGTAAGATATTAGTAATAAGGGAAATTGGGTATGGTGTACATGGTTATTATCTTCACAATTTTTCTGTAAATGTGGAACTGTTTTAAAATAAACATCCATTAAAACAACACTCAAAATCCTAGGAAATTGTAGCAACTCAACCTAGCGGAATGGACCACTGAAATGACGGGGGAGTATGGGAATTGTCTTAGAGGAAACACCACCTCCCTGCCATATGCTGGAGTGTAATGGAACTAGAGGAAATGAGAGAGAGAGAGAGGACAGTTTGGGAAAAATGTTAGGAGTTAAGAGGAAGGTCTCTGTTTTATAACCAGAGTGTGTGAGATTTCTGCATCTTCTGCTCCCCCCGCCCCTCCTGGATGGTCTAGCTGAGGCATGGTGATGTCAAGCCACACCATGGCAACCACAGAATTTGGGCAACCAGAGCTGAAGGGAGTGGCTCCTCATTACCTTACAGAGTATAAATAGAGGCCAGGCCCCCTTCAGTAGTGTCTGTTGCCTCAAGGTAGCGAAACTTAATAAGACGATATTGTAGACTAGTAGAGATAAGGAGTAAGACCTCAAACAGAAGGGTGGATGAAGAAACTGTAAGTCCAAAAGTGAATTTATGTTCGTATTGGCGGTAGGTGGGATGGATGGTGGAGGTCGCAGTCATGAGTAACAGGGTGTTGTGTTAGTGATGGCTGTGTATAATTAAGTATTTGATTTCCTTTTTATATGGCAGACTATTGAATATTGTTAAAGTATGGAAAGGATGGTCAGCTCAAGATGTGAATTTTATGCTACAACTGGTACAGTTTTTCCTTGAACAACTTGGTCTAGAACAGCCTTTTTGGATATTGGAGATACTAGAGAAGTGAGGTTTCACTCTGTTTCACTGATGATTCACTTCATGTTACTTTTGCCCCATACATAAGTAAGATATTAGTAATAAGGGAAATTGGGTATGGTGTACATGGTTATTATCTTCACAATTTTTCTGTAAATGTGGAACTGTTCTAAAATAAACATCCATTAAAACAACACTCAAAATCCTAGGAAATTGTAGCAACTCAACCTAGCGGAATGGACCACTGAAATGACGGGGGAGTATGGGAATTGTCTTAGAGGAAACACCACCTCCCTGCCATATGCTGGAGTGTAATGGAACTAGAGGAAATGAGAGAGAGAGAGAGGACAGTTTGGGAAAAATGTTAGGAGTTAAGAGGAAGGTCTCTGTTTTATAACCAGAGTGTGTGAGATTTCTGCATCTTCTGCTCCCCCGCCCCTCCTGGATGGTCTAGCTGAGGCATGGTGATGTCAAGCCACACCATGGCAACCACAGAATTTGGGCAACCAGTGCTGAAGGGAGTGGCTCCTCATTACCTTACAGAGTATAAATAGAGGCCAGGCCCCCTTCAGTAGTGTCTGTTGCCTCAAGGTAGCGAAACTTAATAAGACGATATTGTAGACTAGTAGAGATAAGGAGTAAGACCTCAAACAGAAGGGTGGATGAAGAAACTGTAATTCCAAAAGTGAATTTATGTTCGTATTGGCGGTAGGTGGGATGGATGGTGGAGGTCGCAGTCATGAGTAACAGGGTGTTGTGTTAGTGATGGCTGTGTATAATTAAGTATTTGATTTCCTTTTTATATGGCAGACTATTGAATATTGCTAAAGTATGGAAAGGATGGTCAGCTCAAGATGTGAATTTTATGCTACAACTGGTACAGTTTGTCCTTGAACAACTTGGTCTAGAACAGCCTTTTTGGATATTGGAGATACTAGAGAAGTGAGGTTTCACTCACGATTCACTTCATGTTACTTTTGCCCCATACATAAGTAAGATATTAGTAATAAGGGAAATTGGGTATGGTGTACATGGTTATTATCTTCACAATTTTTCTGTAAATGTGGAACTGTTCTAAAATAAACATCCATTAAAACAACACTCAAAATCCTAGGAAATTGTAGCAACTCAACCTAGCGGAATGGACCACTGAAATGACGGGGGAGTATGGGAATTGTCTTAGAGGAAACACCACCTCCCTGCCATATGCTGGAGTGTAATGGAACTAGAGGAAATGAGAGAGAGAGAGAGGACAGTTTGGGAAAAATGTTAGGAGTTAAGAGGAAGGTCTCTGTTTTATAACCAGAGTGTGTGAGATTTCTGCATCTTCTGCTCCCCCCGCCCCTCCTGGATGGTCTAGCTGAGGCATGGTGATGTCAAGCCACACCATGGCAACCACAGAATTTGGGCAACCAGAGCTGAAGGCAGTGGCTCCTCATTATCTTACAGAGTATAAATAGAGGCCAGGCCCCCTTCAGTAGTGTCTGTTGCCTCAAGGTAGCAAAATTTAATAAGACGATATTGTAGACTAGTAGAGATAAGGAGTAAGACCTCAAACAGAAGGGTGGATGAAGAAACTGTAAGTCCAAAAGTGAATTTATGTTCGTATTGGCGGTAGGTGGGATGGATGGTGGAGGTCGCAGTCATGAGTAACAGGGTGTTGTGTTAGTGATGGCTGTGTATAATTAGGTATTTGATTTCCTTTTTATATGGCAGACTATTGAATATTGTTAAAGTATGGAAAGGATGGTCAGCTCAAGATGTGAATTTTATGCTACAACTGGTACAGTTTGTCCTTGAACAACTTGGTCTAGAACAGCCTTTTTGGATATTGGAGATACTAGAGAAGTGAGGTTTCACTCTGTTTCACTGATGATTCATTTCATGTTACTTTTGCCCCATACATAAGTAAGATATTAGTAATAAGGGAAATTGGGTATGGTGTACATGGTTATTATCTTCACAATTTTTCTGTAAATGTGGAACTGTTCTAAAATAAACATCCATTAAAACAACACTCAAAATCCTAGGAAATTGTAGCAACTCAACCTAGCGGAATGGACCACTGAAATGACGGGGGAGTATGGGAATTGTCTTAGAGGAAACACCACCTCCCTGCCATATGCTGGAGTGTAATGGAACTAGAGGAAATGAGAGAGAGAGAGAGGACAGTTTGGGAAAAATGTTAGGAGTTAAGAGGAAGGTCTCTGTTTTATAACCAGAGTGCGTGAGATTTCTGCATCTTCTGCTCCCCCCGCCCCTCCTGGATGGTCTAGCTGAGGCATGGTGATGTCAAGCCACACCATGGCAACCACAGAATTTGGGCAACCAGAGCTGAAGGGAGTGGCTCCTCATTACCTTACAGAGTATAAATAGAGGCCAGGCCCCCTTCAGTAGTGTCTGTTGCCTCAAGGTAGCGAAACTTAATAAGACGATATTGTAGACTAGTAGAGATAAGGAGTAAGACCTCAAACAGAAGGGTGGATGAAGAAACTGTAAGTCCAAAAGTGAATTTATGTTCGTATTGGCGGTAGGTGGGATGGATGGTGGAGGTCGCAGTCATGAGTAACAGGGTGTTGTGTTAGTGATGGCTGTGTATAATTAGGTATTTGATTTCCTTTTTATATGGCAGACTATTGAATATTGTTAAAGTATGGAAAGGATGGTCAGCTCAAGATGTGAATTTTATGCTACAACTGGTACAGTTTTTCCTTGAACAACTTGGTCTAGAACAGCATTTTTGGATATTGGAGATACTAGAGAAGTGAGGTTTCACTCTGTTTCACTGATGATTCACTTCATGTTACTTTTGCCCCATACATAAGTAAGATATTAGTAATAAGGGAAATTGGGTATGGTGTACATGGTTATTATCTTCACAATTTTTCTGTAAATGTGGAACTGTTCTAAAATAAACATCCATTAAAACAACACTCAAAATCCTAGGAAATTGTAGCAACTCAACCTAGCGGAATGGACCACTGAAATGACGGGGGAGTATGGGAATTGTCTTAGAGGAAACACCACCTCCCTGCCATATGCTGGAGTGTAATGGAACTAGAGGAAATGAGAGAGAGAGAGAGGACAGTTTGGGAAAAATGTTAGGAGTTAAGAGGAAGGTCTCTGTTTTATAACCAGAGTGTGTGAGATTTCTGCATCTTCTGCTCCCCCCGCCCCTCTTGGATGGTCTAGCTGAGGCATGGTGATGTCAAGCCACAGCATGGCAACCACAGAATTTGGGCAACCAGAGCTGAAGGCAGTGGCTCCTCATTACCTTACAGAGTATAAATAGAGGCCAGGCCCCCTTCAGTAGTGTCTGTTGCCTCAAGGTAGCGAAACTTAATAAGACGATATTGTAGACTAGTAGAGATAAGGAGTAAGACCTCAAACAGAAGGGTGGATGAAGAAACTGTAAGTCCAAAAGTGAATTTATGTTCGTATTGGCGGTAGGTGGGATGGATGGTGGAGGTCGCAGTCATGAGTAACAGGGTGTTGTGTTAGTGATGGCTGTGTATAATTAAGTATTTGATTTCCTTTTTATATGGCAGACTATTGAATATTGTTAAAGTATGGAAAGGATGGTCAGCTCAAGATGTGAATTTTATGCTACAACTGGTACAGTTTGTCCTTGAACAACTTGGTCTAGAACAGCCTTTTTGGATATTGGAGATACTAGAGAAGTGAGGTTTCACTGATGATTCACTTCATGTTACTTTTGCCCCATACATAAGTAAGATATTAGTAATAAGGGAAATTGGGTATGGTGTACATGGTTATTATCTTCACAATTTTTCTGTAAATGTGGAACTGTTCTAAAATAAACATCCATTAAAACAACACTCAAAATCCTAGGAAATTGTAGCAACTCAACCTAGCGGAATGGACCACTGAAATGACGGGGGAGTATGGGAATTGTCTTAGAGGAAACACCACCTCCCTGCCATATGCTGGAGTGTAATGGAACTAGAGGAAATGAGAGAGAGAGAGAGGACAGTTTGGGAAAAATGTTAGGAGTTAAGAGGAAGGTGTCTGTTTTATAACCAGAGTGTGTGAGATTTCTGCATCTTCTGCTCCCCCCGCCCCTCCTGGATGGTCTAGCTGAGGCATGGTGATGTCAAGCCACACCATGGCAACCACAGAATTTGGGCAACCAGTGCTGAAGGGAGTGGCTCCTCATTACCTTACAGAGTATAAATAGAGGCCAGGCCCCCTTCAGTAGTGTCTGTTGCCTCAAGGTAGCGAAACTTAATAAGACGATATTGTAGACTAGTAGAGATAAGGAGTAAGACCTCAAACAGAAGGGTGGATGAAGAAACTGTAATTCCAAAAGTGAATTTATGTTCGTATTGGCGGTAGGTGGGATGGATGGTGGAGGTCGCAGTCATGAGTAACAGGGTGTTGTGTTAGTGATGGCTGTGTATAATTAAGTATTTGATTTCCTTTTTATATGGCAGACTATATAATATTGTTAAAGTATGGAAAGGATGGTCAGCTCAAGATGTGAATTTTATGCTACAACTGGTACAGTTTTTCCTTGAACAACTTGGTCTAGAACAGCCTTTTTGGATATTGGAGATACTAGAGAAGTGAGGTTTCACTCATGATTCACTTCATGTTACTTTTGCCCCATACATAAGTAAGATATTAGTAATAAGGGAAATTGGGTATGGTGTACATGGTTATTATCTTCACAATTTTTCTGTAAATGTGGAACTGTTCTAAAATAAACATCCATTAAAACAACACTCAAAATCCTAGGAAATTGTAGCAACTCAACCTAGCGGAATGGACCACTGAAATGACGGGGGAGTATGGGAATTGTCTTAGAGGAAACACCACCTCCCTGCCATATGCTGGAGTGTAATGGAACTAGAGGAAATGAGAGAGAGAGAGAGGACAGTTTGGGAAAAATGTTAGGAGTTAAGAGGAAGGTCTCTGTTTTATAACCAGAGTGTGTGAGATTTCTGCATCTTCTGCTCCCCCCGCCCCTCCTGGATGGTCTAGCTGAGGCATGGTGATGTCAAGCCACACCATGGCAACCACAGAATTTGGGCAACCAGAGCTGAAGGCAGTGGCTCCTCATTACCTTACAGAGTATAAATAGAGGCCAGGCCCCCTTCAGTAGTGTCTGTTGCCTCAAGGTAGCGAAACTTAATAAGACGATATTGTAGACTAGTAGAGATAAGGAGTAAGACCTCAAACAGAAGGGTGGATGAAGAAACTGTAAGTCCAAAAGTGAATTTATGTTCGTATTGGCGGTAGGTGGGATGGATGGTGGAGGTCGCAGTCATGAGTAACAGGGTGTTGTGTTAGTGATGGCTGTGTATAATTAGGTATTTGATTTCCTTTTTATATGGCAGACTATTGAATATTGTTAAAGTATGGAAAGGATGGTCAGCTCAAGATGTGAATTTTATGCTACAACTGGTACAGTTTTTCCTTGAACAACTTGGTCTAGAACAGCATTTTTGGATATTGGAGATACTAGAGAAGTGAGGTTTCACTCTGTTTCACTGATGATTCACTTCATGTTACTTTTGCCCCATACATAAGTAAGATATTAGTAATAAGGGAAATTGGGTATGGTGTACATGGTTATTATCTTCACAATTTTTCTGTAAATGTGGAAGTGTTCTAAAATAAACATCCATTAAAACAACACTCAAAATCCTAGGAAATTGTAGCAACTCAACCTAGCGGAATGGACCACTGAAATGACGGGGGAGTATGGGAATTGTCTTAGAGGAAACACCACCTCCCTGCCATATGCTGGAGTGTAATGGAACTAGAGGAAATGAGAGAGAGAGAGAGGACAGTTTGGGAAAAATGTTAGGAGTTAAGAGGAAGGTCTCTGTTTTATAACCAGAGTGTGTGAGATTTCTGCATCTTCTGCTCCCCCCGCCCCTCCTGGATGGTCTAGCTGAGGCATGGTGATGTCAAGCCACACCATGGCAACCACAGAATTTGGGCAACCAGAGCTGAAGGCAGTGGCTCCTCATTACCTTACAGAGTATAAATAGAGGCCAGGCCCCCTTCAGTAGTGTCTGTTGCCTCAAGGTAGCGAAACTTAATAAGACGATATTGTAGACTAGTAGAGATAAGGAGTAAGACCTCAAACAGAAGGGTGGATGAAGAAACTGTAAGTCCAAAAGTGAATTTATGTTCGTATTGGCGGTAGGTGGGATGGCTGGTGGAGGTCGCAGTCATGAGTAACAGGGTGTTGTGTTAGTGATGGCTGTGTATAATTAGGTATTTGATTTCCTTTTTATATGGCAGACTATTGAATATTGTTAAAGTATGGAAAGGATGGTCAGCTCAAGATGTGAATTTTATGCTACAACTGGTACAGTTTTTCCTTGAACAACTTGGTCTAGAACAGCATTTTTGGATATTGGAGATACTAGAGAAGTGAGGTTTCACTCTGTTTCACTGATGATTCACTTCATGTTACTTTTGCCCCATACATAAGTAAGATATTAGTAATAAGGGAAATTGGGTATGGTGTACATGGTTATTATCTTCACAATTTTTCTGTAAATGTGGAACTGTTCTAAAATAAACATCCATTAAAACAACACTCAAAATCCTAGGAAATTGTAGCAACTCAACCTAGCGGAATGGACCACTGAAATGAAGGGGGAGTAGGGGAATTGTCTTAGAGGAAACACCACCTCCCTGCCATATGCTGGAGTGTAATGGAACTAGAGGAAATGAGAGAGAGAGAGAGAGGACAGTTTGGGAAAAATGTTAGGAGTTAAGAGGAAGGTCTCTGTTTTATAACCAGAGTGTGTGAGATTTCTGCATCTTCTGCTCCCCCCGCCCCTCCTGGATGGTCTAGCTGAGGCATGGTGATGTCAAGCCACACCATGGCAACCACAGAATTTGGGCAACCAGAGCTGAAGGCAGTGGCTCCTCATTACCTTACAGAGTATAAATAGAGGCCAGGCCCCCTTCAGTAGTGTCTGTTGCCTCAAGGTAGCGAAACTTAATAAGACGATATTGTAGACTAGTAGAGATAAGGAGTAAGACCTCAAACAGAAGGGTGGATGAAGAAACTGTAAGTCCAAAAGTGAATTTATGTTCGTATTGGCGGTAGGTGGGATGGATGGTGGAGGTCGCAGTCATGAGTAACAGGGAGTTGTGTTAGTGATGGCTGTGTATAATTAAGTATTTGATTTCCTTTTAATATGGCAGACTATTGAATATTGTTAAAGTATGGAAAGGATGGTCAGCTCAAGATGTGAATTTTATGCTACAACTGGTACAGTTTTTCCTTGAACAACTTGGTCTAGAACAGCCTTTTTGGATATTGGAGATACTAGAGAAGTGAGGTTTCACTCTGTTTCACTGATGATTCACTTCATGTTACTTTTGCCCCATACATAAGTAAGATATTAGTAATAAGGGAAATTGGGTATGGTGTACATGGTTATTATCTTCACAATTTTTCTGTAAATGTGGAACTGTTCTAAAATAAACATCCATTAAAACAACACTCAAAATCCTAGGAAATTGTAGCAACTCAACCTAGCGGAATGGACCACTGAAATGACGGGGGAGTATGGGAATTGTCTTAGAGGAAACACCACCTCCCTGCCATATGCTGGAGTGTAATGGAACTAGAGGAAATGAGAGAGAGAGAGAGGACAGTTTGGGAAAAATGTTAGGAGTTAAGAGGAAGGTCTCTGTTTTATAACCAGAGTGTGTGAGATTTCTGCATCTTCTGCTCCCCCCGCCCCTCCTGGATGGTCTAGCTGAGGCATGGTGATGTCAAGCCACACCATGGCAACCACAGAATTTGGGCAACCAGAGCTGAAGGCAGTGGCTCCTCATTACCTTACAGAGTATAAATAGAGGCCAGGCCCCCTTCAGTAGTGTCTGTTGCCTCAAGGTAGCGAAACTTAATAAGACGATATTGTAGACTAGTAGAGATAAGGAGTAAGACCTCAAACAGAAGGGTGGATGAAGAAACTGTAAGTCCAAAAGTGAATTTATGTTCGTATTGGCGGTAGGTGGGATGGATGGTGGAGGTCGCAGTCATGAGTAACAGGGTGTTGTGTTAGTGATGGCTGTGTATAATTAAGTATTTGATTTCCTTTTTATATGGCAGACTATTGAATATTGTTAAAGTATGGAAAGGATGGTCAGCTCAAGATGTGAATTTTATGCTACAACTGGTACAGTTTGTCCTTGAACAACTTGGTCTAGAACAGCCTTTTTGGATATTGGAGATACTAGAGAAGTGAGGTTTCACTGATGATTCACTTCATGTTACTTTTGCCCCATACATAAGTAAGATATTAGTAATAAGGGAAATTGGGTATGGTGTACATGGTTATTATCTTCACAATTTTTCTGTAAATGTGGAACTGTTCTAAAATAAACATCCATTAAAACAACACTCAAAATCCTAGGAAATTGTAGCAACTCAACCTAGCGGAATGGACCACTGAAATGACGGGGGAGTATGGGAATTGTCTTAGAGGAAACACCACCTCCCTGCCATATGCTGGAGTGTAATGGAACTAGAGGAAATGAGAGAGAGAGAGAGGACAGTTTGGGAAAAATGTTAGGAGTTAAGAGGAAGGTCTCTGTTTTATAACCAGAGTGTGTGAGATTTCTGCATCTTCTGCTCCCCCCTCCCCTCCTGGATGGTCTAGCTGAGGCATGGTGATGTCAAGCCACACCATGGCAACCACAGAATTTGGGCAACCAGAGCTGAAGGGAGTGGCTCCTCATTACCTTACAGAGTATAAATAGAGGCCAGGCCCCCTTCAGTAGTGTCTGTTGCCTGAAGGTAGCGAAACTTAATAAGACGATATTGTAGACTAGTAGAGATAAGGAGTAAGACCTCAAACAGAAGGGTGGATGAAGAAACTGTAAGTCCAAAAGTGAATTTATGTTCGTATTGGCGGTAGGTGGGATGGCTGGTGGAGGTCGCAGTCATGAGTAACAGGGTGTTGTGTTAGTGATGGCTGTGTATAATTAGGTATTTGATTTCCTTTTTATATGGCAGACTATTGAATATTGTTAAAGTATGGAAAGGATGGTCAGCTCAAGATGTGAATTTTATGCTACAACTGGTACAGTTTTTCCTTGAACAACTTGGTCTAGAACAGCCTTTTTGGATATTGGAGATACTAGAGAAGTGAGGTTTCACTCTGTTTCACTGATGATTCACTTCATGTTACTTTTGCCCCATACATAAGTAAGATATTAGTAATAAGGGAAATTGGGTATGGTGTACATGGTTATTATCTTCACAATTTTTCTGTAAATGTGGAACTGTTCTAAAATAAACATCCATTAAAACAACACTCAAAATCCTAGGAAATTGTAGCAACTCAACCTAGCGGAATGGACCACTGAAATTTCGGGGGAGTATGGGAATTGTCTTAGAGGAAACACCACCTCCCTGCCATATGCTGGAGTGTAATGGAACTAGAGGAAATGAGAGAGAGAGAGAGGACAGTTTGGGAAAAATGTTAGGAGTTAAGAGGAAGGTCTCTGTTTTATAACCAGAGTGTGTGAGATTTCTGCATCTTCTGCTCCCCCCGCCCCTCCTGGATGGTCTAGCTGAGGCATGGTGATGTCAAGCCACACCATGGCAACCACAGAATTTGGGCAACCAGAGCTGAAGGCAGTGGCTCCTCATTACCTTACAGAGTATAAATAGAGGCCAGGCCCCCTTCAGTAGTGTCTGTTGCCTGAAGGTAGCGAAACTTAATAAGACGATATTGTAGACTAGTAGAGATAAGGAGTAAGACCTCAAACAGAAGGGTGGATGAAGAAACTGTAAGTCCAAAAGTGAATTTATGTTCGTATTGGCGGTAGGTGGGATGGATGGTGGAGGTCACAGTCATGAGTAACAGGGTGTTGTGTTAGTGATGGCTGTGTATAATTAAGTATTTGATTTCCTTTTAATATGGCAGACTATTGAATATTGTTAAAGTATGGAAAGGATGGTCAGCTCAAGATGTGAATTTTATGCTACAACTGGTACAGTTTTTCCTTGAACAACTTGGTCTAGAACAGCCTTTTTGGATATTGGAGATACTAGAGAAGTGAGGTTTCACTCTGTTTCACTGATGATTCACTTCATGTTACTTTTGCCCCATACATAAGTAAGATATTAGTAATAAGGGAAATTGGGTATGGTGTACATGGTTATTATCTTCACAATTTTTCTGTAAAAGTGGAACTATTCTAAAATAAACATCCATTAAAACAACACTCAAAATCCTATGAAATTGTAGCAACTCAACCTAGCGGAATGGACCACTGAAATGACGGGGGAGTATGGGAATTGTCTTAGAGGAAACACCACCTCCCTGCCATATGCTGGAGTGTAATGGAACTAGAGGAAATGAGAGAGAGAGAGAGGACAGTTTGGGAAAAATGTTAGGAGTTAAGAGGAAGGTCTCTGTTTTATAACCAGAGTGTGTGAGATTTCTGCATCTTCTGCTCCCCCCGCCCCTCCTGGATGGTCTAGCTGAGGCATGGTGATGTCAAGCCACACCATGGCAACCACAGAATTTGGGCAACCAGAGCTGAAGGGAGTGGCTCCTCATTACCTTACAGAGTATAAATAGAGGCCAGGCCCCCTTCAGTAGTGTCTGTTGCCTCAAGGTAGCGAAACTTAATAAGACGATATTGTAGACTAGTAGAGATAAGGAGTAAGACCTCAAACAGAAGGGTGGATGAAGAAACTGTAATTCCAAAAGTGAATTTATGTTCGTATTGGCGGTAGGTGGGATGGATGGTGGAGGTCGCAGTCATGAGTAACAGGGTGTTGTGTTAGTGATGGCTGTGTATAATTAAGTATTTGATTTCCTTTTAATATGGCAGACTATTGAATATTGTTAAAGTATGGAAAGGATGGTCAGCTCAAGATGTGAATTTTATGCTACAACTGGTACAGTTTGTCCTTGAACAACTTGGTCTAGAACAGCCTTTTTGGATATTGGAGATACTAGAGAAGTGAGGTTTCACTCATGATTCACTTCATGTTACTTTTGCCCCATACATAAGTAAGATATTAGTAATAAGGGAAATTGGGTATGGTGTACATGGTTATTATCTTCACAATTTTTCTGTAAATGTGGAACTGTTCTAAAATAAACATCCATTAAAACAACACTCAAAATCCTGGGAAATTGTAGCAACTCAACCTAGCGGAATGGACCACTGAAATGACGGGGGAGTATGGGAATTGTCTTAGAGGAAACACCACCTCCCTGCCATATGCTGGAGTGTAATGGAACTAGAGGAAATGAGAGAGAGAGAGAGGACAGTTTGGGAAAAATGTTAGGAGTTAAGAGGAAGGTCTCTGTTTTATAACCAGAGTGTGTGAGATTTCTGCATCTTCTGCTCCCCCCGCCCCTCCTGGATGGTCTAGCTGAGGCATGGTGATGTCAAGCCACACCATGGCAACCACAGAATTTGGGCAACCAGTGCTGAAGGGAGTGGCTCCTCATTACCTTACAGAGTATAAATAGAGGCCAGGCCCCCTTCAGTAGTGTCTGTTGCCTCAAGGTAGCGAAACTTAATAAGACGATATTGTAGACTAGTAGAGATAAGGAGTAAGACCTCAAACAGAAGGGTGGATGAAGAAACTGTAATTCCAAAAGTGAATTTATGTTCGTATTGGCGGTAGGTGGGATGGATGGTGGAGGTCGCAGTCATGAGTAACAGGGTGTTGTGTTAGTGATGGCTGTGTATAATTAAGTATTTGATTTCCTTTTTATATGGCAGACTATTGAATATTGTTAAAGTATGGAAAGGATGGTCAGCTCCAGATGTGAATTTTATGCTACAACTGGTACAGTTTGTCCTTGAACAACTTGGTCTAGAACAGCCTTTTTGGATATTGGAGATACTAGAGAAGTGAGGTTTCACTCATGATTCACTTCATGTTACTTTTGCCCCATACATAAGTAAGATATTAGTAATAAGGGAAATTGGGTATGGTGTACATGGTTATTATCTTCACAATTTTTCTGTAAATGTGGAACTGTTCTAAAATAAACATCCATTAAAACAACACTCAAAATCCTAGGAAATTGTAGCAACTCAACCTAGCGGAATGGACCACTGAAATTTCGGGGGAGTATGGGAATTGTCTTAGAGGAAACACCACCTCCCTGCCATATGCTGGAGTGTAATGGAACTAGAGGAAATGAGAGAGAGAGAGAGGACAGTTTGGGAAAAATGTTAGGAGTTAAGAGGAAGGTCTCTGTTTTATAACCAGAGTGTGTGAGATTTCTGCATCTTCTGCTCCCCCCGCCCCTCCTGGATGGTCTAGCTGAGGCATGGTGATGTCAAGCCACACCATGGCAACCACAGAATTTGGGCAACCAGAGCTGAAGGCAGTGGCTCCTCATTACCTTACAGAGTATAAATAGAGGCCAGGCCCCCTTCAGTAGTGTCTGTTGCCTGAAGGTAGCGAAACTTAATAAGACGATATTGTAGACTAGTAGAGATAAGGAGTAAGACCTCAAACAGAAGGGTGGATGAAGAAACTGTAAGTCCAAAAGTGAATTTATGTTCGTATTGGCGGTAGGTGGGATGGATGGTGGAGGTCACAGTCATGAGTAACAGGGTGTTGTGTTAGTGATGGCTGTGTATAATTAAGTATTTGATTTCCTTTTAATATGGCAGACTATTGAATATTGTTAAAGTATGGAAAGGATGGTCAGCTCAAGATGTGAATTTTATGCTACAACTGGTACAGTTTTTCCTTGAACAACTTGGTCTAGAACAGCCTTTTTGGATATTGGAGATACTAGAGAAGTGAGGTTTCACTCTGTTTCACTGATGATTCACTTCATGTTACTTTTGCCCCATACATAAGTAAGATATTAGTAATAAGGGAAATTGGGTATGGTGTACATGGTTATTATCTTCACAATTTTTCTGTAAAAGTGGAACTATTCTAAAATAAACATCCATTAAAACAACACTCAAAATCCTAGGAAATTGTAGCAACTCAACCTAGCGGAATGGACCACTGAAATGACGGGGGAGTATGGGAATTGTCTTAGAGGAAACACCACCTCCCTGCCATATGCTGGAGTGTAATGGAACTAGAGGAAATCAGAGAGAGAGAGGACAGTTTGGGAAAAATGTTAGGAGTTAAGAGGAAGGTCTCTGTTTTATAACCAGAGTGTGTGAGATTTCTGCATCTTCTGCTCCCCCCGCCCCTCCTGGATGGTCTAGCTGAGGCATGGTGATGTCAAGCCACACCATGGCAACCACAGAATTTGGGCAACCAGAGCTGAAGGGAGTGGCTCCTCATTACCTTACAGAGTATAAATAGAGGCCAGGCCCCCTTCAGTAGTGTCTGTTGCCTCAAGGTAGCGAAACTTAATAAGACGATATTGTAGACTAGTAGAGATAAGGAGTAAGACCTCAAACAGAAGGGTGGATGAAGAAACTGTAATTCCAAAAGTGAATTTATGTTCGTATTGGCGGTAGGTGGGATGGATGGTGGAGGTCGCAGTCATGAGTAACAGGGTGTTGTGTTAGTGATGGCTGTGTATAATTAAGTATTTGATTTCCTTTTTATATGGCAGACTATTGAATATTGTTAAAGTATGGAAAGGATGGTCAGCTCAAGATGTGAATTTTATGCTACAACTGGTACAGTTTGTCCTTGAACAACTTGGTCTAGAACAGCCTTTTTGGATATTGGAGATACTAGAGAAGTGAGGTTTCACTCATGATTCACTTCATGTTACTTTTGCCCCATACATAAGTAAGATATTAGTAATAAGGGAAATTGGGTATGGTGTACATGGTTATTATCTTCACAATTTTTCTGTAAATGTGGAACTGTTCTAAAATAAACATCCATTAAAACAACACTCAAAATCCTAGGAAATTGTAGCAACTCAACCTAGCGGAATGGACCACTGAAATTTCGGGGGAGTATGGGAATTGTCTTAGAGGAAACACCACCTCCCTGCCATATGCTGGAGTGTAATGGAACTAGAGGAAATTAGAGAGAGAGAGAGGACAGTTTGGGAAAAATGTTAGGAGTTAAGAGGAAGGTCTCTGTTTTATAACCAGAGTGTGTGAGATTTCTGCATCTTCTGCTCCCCCCGCCCCTCCTGGATGGTCTAGCTGAGGCATGGTGATGTCAAGCCACACCATGGCAACCACAGAATTTGGGCAACCAGTGCTGAAGGGAGTGGCTCCTCATTACCTTACAGAGTATAAATAGAGGCCAGGCCCCCTTCAGTAGTGTCTGTTGCCTCAAGGTAGCGAAACTTAATAAGACGATATTGTAGACTAGTAGAGATAAGGAGTAAGACCTCAAACAGAAGGGTGGATGAAGAAACTGTAATTCCAAAAGTGAATTTATGTTCGTATTGGCGGTAGGTGGGATGGATGGTGGAGGTCGCAGTCATGAGTAACAGGGTGTTGTGTTAGTGATGGCTGTGTATAATTAAGTATTTGATTTCCTTTTTATATGGCAGACTATTGAATATTGTTAAAGTATGGAAAGGATGGTCAGCTCAAGATGTGAATTTTATGCTACAACTGGTACAGTTTGTCCTTGAACAACTTGGTCTAGAACAGCCTTTTTGGATATTGGAGATACTAGAGAAGTGAGGTTTCACTGATGATTCACTTCATGTTACTTTTGCCCCATACATAAGTAAGATATTAGTAATAAGGGAAATTGGGTATGGTGTACATGGTTATTATCTTCACAATTTTTCTGTAAATGTGGAACTGTTCTAAAATAAACATCCATTAAAACAACACTCAAAATCCTAGGAAATTGTAGCAACTCAACCTAGCGGAATGGACCACTGAAATGACGGGGGAGTATGGGAATTGTCTTAGAGGAAACACCACCTCCCTGCCATATGCTGGAGTGTAATGGAACTAGAGGAAATGAGAGAGAGAGAGAGGACAGTTTGGGAAAAATGTTAGGAGTTAAGAGGAAGGTCTCTGTTTTATAACCAGAGTGTGTGAGATTTCTGCATCTTCTGCTCCCCCCGCCCCTCCTGGATGGTCTAGCTGAGGCATGGTGATGTCAAGCCACACCATGGCAACCACAGAATTTGGGCAACCAGAGCTGAAGGCAGTGGCTCCTCATTACCTTACAGAGTATAAATAGAGGCCAGGCCCCCTTCAGTAGTGTCTGTTGCCTCAAGGTAGCGAAACTTAATAAGACGATATTGTAGACTAGTAGAGATAAGGAGTAAGACCTCAAACAGAAGGGTGGATGAAGAAACTGTAAGTCCAAAAGTGAATTTATGTTCGTATTGGCGGTAGGTGGGATGGATGGTGGAGGTCGCAGTCATGAGTAACAGGGTGTTGTGTTAGTGATGGCTGTGTATAATTAGGTATTTGATTTCCTTTTTATATGGCAGACTATTGAATATTGTTAAAGTATGGAAAGGATGGTCAGCTCAAGATGTGAATTTTATGCTACAACTGGTACAGTTTTTCCTTGAACAACTTGGTCTAGAACAGCATTTTTGGATATTGGAGATACTAGAGAAGTGAGGTTTCACTCTGTTTCACTGATGATTCACTTCATGTTACTTTTGCCCCATACATAAGTAAGATATTAGTAATAAGGGAAATTGGGTATGGTGTACATGGTTATTATCTTCACAATTTTTCTGTAAATGTGGAAGTGTTCTAAAATAAACATCCATTAAAACAACACTCAAAATCCTAGGAAATTGTAGCAACTCAACCTAGCGGAATGGACCACTGAAATGACGGGGGAGTATTGGAATTGTCTTAGAGGAAACACCACCTCCCTGCCATATGCTGGAGTGTAATGGAACTAGAGGAAATGAGAGAGAGAGAGAGGACAGTTTGGGAAAAATGTTAGGAGTTAAGAGGAAGGTCTCTGTTTTATAACCAGAGTGTGTGAGATTTCTGCATCTTCTGCTCCCCCCGCCCCTCCTGGATGGTCTAGCTGAGGCATGGTGATGTCAAGCCACACCATGGCAACCACAGAATTTGGGCAACCAGAGCTGAAGGGAGTGGCTCCTCATTACCTTACAGAGTATAAATAGAGGCCAGGCCCACTTCAGTAGTGTCTGTTGCCTCAAGGTAGCGAAACTTAATAAGACGATATTGTAGCCTAGTAGAGATAAGGAGTAAGACCTCAAACAGAAGGGTGGATGAAGAAACTGTAAGTCCAAAAGTGAATTTATGTTCGTATTGGCGGTAGGTGGGATGGCTGGTGGAGGTCGCAGTCATGAGTAACAGGGTGTTGTGTTAGTGATGGCTGTTTATAATTAGGTATTTGATTTCCTTTTTATATGGAAGACTATTGAATATTGTTAAAGTATGGAAAGGATGGTCAGCTCAAGATGTGAATTTTATGCTACAACTGGTACAGTTTTTCCTTGAACAACTTGGTCTAGAACAGCATTTTTGGATATTGGAGATACTAGAGAAGTGAGGTTTCACTCTGTTTCACTGATGATTCACTTCATGTTACTTTTGCCCCATACATAAGTAAGATATTAGTAATAAGGGAAATTGGGTATGGTGTACATGGTTATTATCTTCACAATTTTTCTGTAAATGTGGAACTGTTCTAAAATAAACATCCATTAAAACAACACTCAAAATCCTAGGAAATTGTAGCAACTCAACCTAGCGGAATGGACCACTGAAATGACGGGGGAGTATGGGAATTGTCTTAGAGGAAACACCACCTCCCTGCCATATGCTGGAGTGTAATGGAACTAGAGGAAATGAGAGAGAGAGAGAGGACAGTTTGGGAAAAATGTTAGGAGTTAAGAGGAAGGTCTCTGTTTTATAACCAGAGTGTGTGAGATTTCTGCATCTTCTGCTCCCCCCGCCCCTCCTGGATGGTCTAGCTGAGGCATGGTGATGTCAAGCCACACCATGGCAACCACAGAATTTGGGCAACCAGAGCTGAAGGGAGTGGCTCCTCATTACCTTACAGAGTATAAATAGAGGCCAGGCCCCCTTCAGTAGTGTCTGTTGCCTGAAGGTAGCGAAACTTAATAAGACGATATTGTAGACTAGTAGAGATAAGGAGTAAGACCTCAAACAGAAGGGTGGATGAAGAAACTGTAAGTCCAAAAGTGAATTTATGTTCGTATTGGCGGTAGGTGGGATGGCTGGTGGAGGTCGCAGTCATGAGTAACAGGGTGTTGTGTTAGTGATGGCTGTGTATAATTAGGTATTTGATTTCCTTTTTATATGGCAGACTATTGAATATTGTTAAAGTATGGAAAGGATGGTCAGCTCCAGATGTGAATTTTATGCTACAACTGGTACAGTTTTTCCTTGAACAACTTGGTCTAGAACAGCCTTTTTGGATATTGGAGATACTAGAGAAGTGAGGTTTCACTCTGTTTCACTGATGATTCACTTCATGTTACTTTTGCCCCATACATAAGTAAGATATTAGTAATAAGGGAAATTGGGTATGGTGTACATGGTTATTATCTTCACAATTTTTCTGTAAATGTGGAACTGTTCTAAAATAAACATCCATTAAAACAACACTCAAAATCCTAGGAAATTGTAGCAACTCAACCTAGCGGAATGGACCACTGAAATGACGGGGGAGTATGGGAATTGTCTTAGAGGAAACACCACCTCCCTGCCATATGCTGGAGTGTAATGGAACTAGAGGAAATGAGAGAGAGAGAGAGGACAGTTTGGGAAAAATGTTAGGAGTTAAGAGGAAGGTCTCTGTTTTATAACCAGAGTGTGTGAGATTTCTGCATCTTCTGCTTCCCCCGCCCCTCCTGGATGGTCTAGCTGAGGCATGGTGATGTCAAGCCACACCATGGCAACCACAGAATTTTGGAAACCAGTGCTGAAGGGAGTGGCTCCTCATTACCTTACAGAGTATAAATAGAGGCCAGGCCCCCTTCAGTGGTGTCTGTTGCCTCAAGGTAGCGAAACTTAATAAGACGATATTGTAGACTAGTAGAGATAAGGAGTAAGACCTCAAACAGAAGGGTGGATGAAGAAACTGTAAGTCCAAAAGTGAATTTATGTTCGTATTGGCGGTAGGTGGGATGGATGGTGGAGGTCGCAGTCATGAGTAACAGGGTGTTGTGTTAGTGATGGCTGTGTATAATTAGGTATTTGATTTCCTTTTTATATGGCAGACTATTGAATATTGTTAAAGTATGGAAAGGATGGTCAGCTCCAGATGTGAATTTTATGCTACAACTGGTACAGTTTGTCCTTGAACAACTTGGTCTAGAACAGCCTTTTTGGATATTGGAGATACTAGAGAAGTGAGGTTTCACTCTGTTTCACTGATGATTCACTTCATGTTACTTTTGCCCCATACATAAGTAAGATATTAGTAATAAGGGAAATTGGGTATGGTGTACATGGTTATTATCTTCACAATTTTTCTGTAATAGTGGAACTATTCTAAAATAAACATCCATTAAAACAACACTCAAAATCCTAGGAAATTGTAGCAACTCAACCTAGCGGAATGGACCACTGAAATGACGGGGGAGTATGGGAATTGTCTTAGAGGAAACACCACCTCCCTGCCATATGCTGGAGTGTAATGGAACTAGAGGAAATGAGAGAGAGAGAGAGGACAGTTTGGGAAAAATGTTAGGAGTTAAGAGGAAGGTCTCTGTTTTATAACCAGAGTGTGTGAGATTTCTGCATCTTCTGCTCCCCCCGCCCCTCCTGGATGGTCTAGCTGAGGCATGGTGATGTCAAGCCACACCATGGCAACCACAGAATTTGGGCAACCAGAGCTGAAGGCAGTGGCTCCTCATTACCTTACAGAGTATAAATAGAGGCCAGGCCCCCTTCAGTAGTGTCTGTTGCCTCAAGGTAGCGAAACTTAATAAGATGATATTGTAGACTAGTAGAGATAAGGAGTAAGACCTCAAACAGAAGGGTGGATGAAGAAACTGTAAGTCCAAAAGTGAATTTATGTTCGTATTGGCGGTAGGTGGGATGGCTGGTGGAGGTCGCAGTCATGAGTAACAGGGTGTTGTGTTAGTGATGGCAGTGTATAATTAAGTATTTGATTTCCTTTTAATATGGCAGACTATTGAATATTGTTAAAGTATGGAAAGGATGGTCAGCTCAAGATGTGAATTTTATGCTACAACTGGTACAGTTTGTCCTTGAACAACTTGGTCTAGAACAGCATTTTTGGATATTGGAGATACTAGAGAAGTGAGGTTTCACTCTGTTTCACTGATGATTCACTTCATGTTACTTTTGCCACATACATAAGTAAGATATTAGTAATAAGGGAAATTGGGTATGGTGTACATGGTTATTATCTTCACAATTTTTCTGTAAAAGTGGAACTATTCTAAAATAAACATCCATTAAAACAACACTCAAAATCCTAGGAAATTGTAGCAACTCAACCTAGCGGAATGGACCACTGAAATGACGGGGGAGTATGGGAATTGTCTTAGAGGAAACACCACCTCCCTGCCATATGCTGGAGTGTAATGGAACTAGAGGAAATGAGAGAGAGAGAGAGGACAGTTTGGGAAAAATGTTAGGAGTTAAGAGGAAGGTCTCTGTTTTATAACCAGAGTGTGTGAGATTTCTGCATCTTCTGCTCCCCCCGCCCCTCCTGGATGGTCTAGCTGAGGCATGGTGATGTCAAGCCACACCATGGCAACCACAGAATTTGGGCAACCAGAGCTGAAGGCAGTGGCTCCTCATTACCTTACAGAGTATAAATAGAGGCCAGGCCCCCTTCAGTAGTGTCTGTTGCCTCACGGTAGCGAAACTTAATAAGACGATATTGTAGACTAGTAGAGATAAGGAGTAAGACCTCAAACAGAAGGGTGGATGAAGAAACTGTAAGTCCAAAAGTGAATTTATGTTCGTATTGGCGGTAGGTGGGATGGATGGTGGAGGTCACAGTCATGAGTAACAGGGTGTTGTGTTAGTGATGGCTGTGTATAATTAAGTATTTGATTTCCTTTTAATATGGCAGACTATTGAATATTGTTAAAGTATGGAAAGGATGGTCAGCTCAAGATGTGAATTTTATGCTACAACTGGTACAGTTTTTCCTTGAACAACTTGGTCTAGAACAGCCTTTTTGGATATTGGAGATACTAGAGAAGTGAGGTTTCACTCTGTTTCACTGATGATTCACTTCATGTTACTTTTGCCCCATACATAAGTAAGATATTAGTAATAAGGGAAATTGGGTATGGTGTACATGGTTATTATCTTCACAATTTTTCTGTAAATGTGGAACTGTTCTAAAATAAACATCCATTAAAACAACACTCAAAATCCTAGGAAATTGTAGCAACTCAACCTAGCGGAATGGACCACTGAAATGACGGGGGAGTATGGGAATTGTCTTAGAGGAAACACCACCTCCCTGCCATATGCTGGAGTGTAATGGAACTAGAGGAAATGAGAGAGAGAGAGAGGACAGTTTGGGAAAAATGTTAGGAGTTAAGAGGAAGGTCTCTGTTTTATAACCAGAGTGTGTGAGATTTCTGCATCTTCTGCTCCCCCCGCCCCTCCTGGATGGTCTAGCTGAGGCATGGTGATGTCAAGCCACACCATGGCAACCACAGAATTTGGGCAACCAGAGCTGAAGGCAGTGGCTCCTCATTACCTTACAGAGTATAAATAGAGGCCAGGCCCCCTTCAGTAGTGTCTGTTGCCTCAAGGTAGCGAAACTTAATAAGACGATATTGTAGACTAGTAGAGATAAGGAGTAAGACCTCAAACAGAAGGGTGGATGAAGAAACTGTAAGTCCAAAAGTGAATTTATGTTCGTATTGGCGGTAGGTGGGATGGATGGTGGAGGTCACAGTCATGAGTAACAGGGTGTTGTGTTAGTGATGGCTGTGTATAATTAAGTATTTGATTTCCTTTTTATATGGCAGACTATTGAATATTGTTAAAGTATGGAAAGTATGGTCAGCTCAAGATGTGAATTTTATGCTACAACTGGTACAGTTTGTCCTTGAACAACTTGGTCTAGAACAGCATTTTTGGATATTGGAGCTACTAGAGAAGTGAGTTTTCACTCTGTTTCACTGATGATTCACATCATGTTACTTTTGCCCCATACATAAGTAAGATATTAGTAATAAGGGAAATTGGGTATGGTGTACATGGTTATTATCTTCACAATTTTTCTGTAAATGTGGAACTGTTCTAAAATAAACATCCATTAAAACAACACTCAAAATCCTAGGAAATTGTAGCAACTCAACCTAGCGGAATGGACCACTGAAATGACGGGGGAGTATGGGAATTGTCTTAGAGGAAACACCACCTCCCTGCCATATGCTGGAGTGTAATGGAACTAGAGGAAATGAGAGAGAGAGAGAGGACAGTTTGGGAAAAATGTTAGGAGTTAAGAGGAAGGTCTCTGTTTTATAACCAGAGTGTGTGAGATTTCTGCATCTTCTGCTCCCCCCGCCCCTCCTGGATGGTCTAGCTGAGGCATGGTGATGTCAAGCCACACCATGGCAACCACAGAATTTGGGCAACCAGAGCTGAAGGCAGTGGCTCCTCATTACCTTACAGAGTATAAATAGAGGCCAGGCCCCCTTCAGTAGTGTCTGTTGCCTCAAGGTAGCGAAACTTAATAAGACGATATTGTAGACTAGTAGAGATAAGGAGTAAGACCTCAAACAGAAGGGTGGATGAAGAAACTGTAAGTCCAAAAGTGAATTTATGTTCGTATTGGCGGTAGGTGGGATGGATGGTGGAGGTCACAGTCATGAGTAACAGGGAGTTGTGTTAGTGATGGCAGTGTATAATTAAGTATTTGATTTCCTTTTAATATGGCAGACTATTGAATATTGTTAAAGTATGGAAAGGATGGTCAGCTCAAGATGTGAATTTTATGCTACAACTGGTACAGTTTTTCCTTGAACAACTTGGTCTAGAACAGCCTTTTTGGATATTGGAGATACTAGAGAAGTGAGGTTTCACTCTGTTTCACTGATGATTCACTTCATGTTACTTTTGCCCCATACATAAGTAAGATATTAGTAATAAGGGAAATTGGGTATGGTGTACATGGTTATTATCTTCACAATTTTTCTGTAAATGTGGAACTGTTCTAAAATAAACATCCATTAAAACAACACTCAAAATCCTAGGAAATTGTAGCAACTCAACCTAGCGGAATGGACCACTGAAATGACGGGGGAGTATGGGAATTGTCTTAGAGGAAACACCACCTCCCTGCCATATGCTGGAGTGTAATGGAACTAGAGGAAATGAGAGAGAGAGAGAGGACAGTTTGGGAAAAATGTTAGGAGTTAAGAGGAAGGTCTCTGTTTTATAACCAGAGTGTGTGAGATTTCTGCATCTTCTGCTCCCCCCGCCCCTCCTGGATGGTCTAGCTGAGGCATGGTGATGTCAAGCCACACCATGGCAACCACAGAATTTGGGCAACCAGAGCTGAAGGCAGTGGCTCCTCATTACCTTACAGAGTATAAATAGAGGCCAGGCCCCCTTCAGTAGTGTCTGTTGCCTCAAGGTAGCGAAACTTAATAAGACGATATTGTAGACTAGTAGAGATAAGGAGTAAGACCTCAAACAGAAGGGTGGATGAAGAAACTGTAAGTCCAAAAGTGAATTTATGTTCGTATTGGCGGTAGGTGGGATGGATGGTGGAGGTCGCAGTCATGAGTAACAGGGTGTTGTGTTAGTGATGGCAGTGTATAATTAAGTATTTGATTTCCTTTTTATATGGCAGACTATTGAATATTGTTAAAGTATGGAAAGGATGGTCAGCTCAAGATGTGAATTTTATGCTACAACTGGTACAGTTTGTCCTTGAACAACTTGGTCTAGAACAGCATTTTTGGATATTGCAGATACTAGAGAAGTGAGGTTTCACTCTGTTTCACTGATGATTCACTTCATGTTACTTTTGCCCCATACATAAGTAAGATATTAGTAATAAGGGAAATTGGGTATGGTGTACATGGTTATTATCTTCACAATTTTTCTGTAAATGTGGAACTGTTCTAAAATAAACATCCATTAAAACAACACTCAAAATCCTAGGAAATTGTAGCAACTCAACCTAGCGGAATGGACCACTGAAATGACGGGGGAGTATGGGAATTGTCTTAGAGGAAACACCACCTCCCTGCCATATGCTGGAGTGTAATGGAACTAGAGGAAATGAGAGAGAGAGAGAGGACAGTTTGGGAAAAATGTTAGGAGTTTAGAGGAAGGTCTCTGTTTTATAACCAGAGTGTGTGAGATTTCTGCATCTTCTGCTCCCCCCGCCCCTCCTGGATGGTCTAGCTGAGGCATGGTGATGTCAAGCCACACCATGGCAACCACAGAATTTGGGCAACCAGAGCTGAAGGCAGTGGCTCCTCATTACCTTACAGAGTATAAATAGAGGCCAGGCCCCCTTCAGTAGTGTCTGTTGCCTCAAGGTAGCGAAACTTAATAAGACGATATTGTAGACTAGTAGAGATAAGGAGTAAGACCTCAAACAGAAGGGTGGATGAAGAAACTGTAAGTCCAAAAGTGAATTTATGTTCGTATTGGCGGTAGGTGGGATGGATGGTGGAGGTCACAGTCATGAGTAACAGGGAGTTGTGTTAGTGATGGCTGTGTATAATTAAGTATTTGATTTCCTTTTAATATGGCAGACTATTGAATATTGTTAAAGTATGGAAAGGATGGTCAGCTCAAGATGTGAATTTTATGCTACAACTGGTACAGTTTTTCCTTGAACAACTTGGTCTAGAACAGCATTTTTGGATATTGGAGATACTAGAGAAGTGAGGTTTCACTCTGTTTCACTGATGATTCACTTCATGTTACTTTTGCCACATACATAAGTAAGATATTAGTAATAAGGGAAATTGGGTATGGTGTACATGGTTATTATCTTCACAATTTTTCTGTAAAAGTGGAACTGTTTTAAAATAAACATCCATTAAAACAACACTCAAAATCCTAGGAAATTGTAGCAACTCAACCTAGCGGAATGGACCACTGAAATGACGGGGGAGTATGGGAATTGTCTTAGAGGAAACACCACCTCCCTGCCTTATGCTGGAGTGTAATGGAACTAGAGGAAATGAGAGAGAGAGAGAGGACAGTTTGGGAAAAATGTTAGGAGTTAAGAGGAAGGTCTCTGTTTTATAACCAGAGTGTGTGAGATTTCTGCATCTTCTGCTCCCCCCGCCCCTCCTGGATGGTCTAGCTGAGGCATGGTGATGTCAAGCCACACCATGGCAACCACAGAATTTGGGCAACCAGAGCTGAAGGCAGTGGCTCCTCATTACCTTACAGAGTATAAATAGAGGCCAGGCCCCCTTCAGTAGTGTCTGTTGCCTCAAGGTAGCGAAACTTAATAAGACGATATTGTAGACTAGTAGAGATAAGGAGTAAGACCTCAAACAGAAGGGTGGATGAAGAAACTGTAAGTCCAAAAGTGAATTTATGTTCATATTGGCGGTAGGTGGGATGGATGGTGGAGGTCACAGTCATGAGTAACAGGGTGTTGTGTTAGTGATGGCTGTGTATAATTAAGTATTTGATTTCCTTTTAATTTGGCAGACTATTGAATATTGTTAAAGTATGGAAAGGATGGTCAGCTCCAGATGTGAATTTTATGCTACAACTGGTACAGTTTGTCCTTGAACAACTTGGTCTAGAACAGCCTTTTTGGATATTGGAGATACTAGAGAAGTGAGGTTTCACTCTGTTTCACTGATGATTCACTTCATGTTACTTTTGCCCCATACATAAGTAAGATATTAGTAATAAGGGAAATTGGGTATGGTGTACATGGTTATTATCTTCACAATTTTTCTGTAAAAGTGGAACTATTCTAAAATAAACATCCATTAAAACAACACTCAAAATCCTAGGAAATTGTAGCAACTCAACCTAGCGGAATGGACCACTGAAATGACGGGGGAGGATGGGAATTGTCTTAGAGGAAACACCACCTCCCGGCCATATGCTGGACTGTAATGGAACTAGAGGAAATGAGAGAGAGAGAGAGGACAGTTTGGGAAAAATGTTAGGAGTTAAGAGGAAGGTCTCTGTTTTATAACCAGAGTGTGTGAGATTTCTGCATCTTCTGCTCCCCCCGCCCCTCCTGGATGGTCTAGCTGAGGCATGGTGATGTCAAGCCACACCATGGCAACCACAGAATTTGGGCAACCAGAGCTGAAGGCAGTGGCTCCTCATTACCTTACAGAGTATAAATAGAGGCCAGGCCCCCTTCAGTAGTGTCTGTTGCCTCAAGGTAGCGAAACTTAATAAGACGATATTGTAGACTAGTAGAGATAAGGAGTAAGACCTCAAACAGAAGGGTGGATGAAGAAACTGTAAGTCCAAAAGTGAATTTATGTTCGTATTGGCGGTAGGTGGGATGGATGGTGGAGGTCACAGTCATGAGTAACAGGGAGTTGTGTTAGTGATGGCTGTGTATAATTAAGTATTTGATTTCCTTTTAATATGGCAGACTATTGAATATTGTTAAAGTATGGAAAGGATGGTCAGCTCAAGATGTGAATTTTATGCTACAACTGGTACAGTTTGTCCTTGAACAACTTGGTCTAGAACAGCATTTTTGGATATTGGAGCTACTAGAGAAGTGAGTTTTCACTCTGTTTCACTGATGATTCACTTCATGTTACTTTTGCCCCATACATAAGTAAGATATTAGTAATAAGGGAAATTGGGTATGGTGTACATGGTTATTATCTTCACAATTTTTCTGTAAATGTGGAACTGTTTTAAAATAAACATCCATTAAAACAACACTCAAAATCCTAGGAAATTGTAGCAACTCAACCTAGCGGAATGGACCACTGAAATGACGGGGGAGTATGGGAATTGTCTTAGAGGAAACACCACCTCCCTGCCATATGCTGGAGTGTAATGGAACTAGAGGAAATGAGAGAGAGAGAGAGGACAGTTTGGGAAAAATGTTAGGAGTTAAGAGGAAGGTCTCTGTTTTATAACCAGAGTGTGTGAGATTTCTGCATCTTCTGCTCTCCCCGCCCCTCCTGGATGGTCTAGCTGAGGCATGGTGATGTCAAGCCACACCATGGCACCCACAGAATTTGGGCAACCAGAGCTGAAGGCAGTGGCTCCTCATTACCTTACAGAGTATAAATAGAGGCCAGGCCCCCTTCAGTAGTGTCTGTTGCCTCAAGGTAGCGAAACTTAATAAGACGATATTGTAGACTAGTAGAGATAAGGAGTAAGACCTCAAACAGAAGGGTGGATGAAGAAACTGTAAGTCCAAAAGTGAATTTATGTTCGTATTGGCGGTAGGTGGGATGGATGGTGGAGGTCGCAGTCATGAGTAACAGGGAGTTGTGTTAGTGATGGCTTTGTATAATTAAGTATTTGATTTCCTTTTAATATGGCAGACTATTGAATATTGTTAAAGTATGGAAAGGATGGTCAGCTCAAGATGTGAATTTTATGCTACAACTGGTACAGTTTTTCCTTGAACAACTTGGTCTAGAACAGCCTTTTTGGATATTGGAGATACTAGAGAAGTGAGGTTTCACTCTGTTTCACTGATGATTCACTTCATGTTACTTTTGCCCCATACATAAGTAAGATATTAGTAATAAGGGAAATTGGGTATGGTGTACATGGTTATTATCTTCACAATTTTTCTGTAAAAGTGGAACTGTTTTAAAATAAACATCCATTAAAACAACACTCAAAATCCTAGGAAATTGTAGCAACTCAACCTAGCGGAATGGACCACTGAAATGACGGGGGAGGATGGGAATTGTCTTAGAGGAAACACCACCTCCCTGCCATATGCTGGAGTGTAATGGAACTAGAGGAAATCAGAGAGAGAGAGGACAGTTTGGGAAAAATGTTAGGAGTTAAGAGGAAGGTCTCTGTTTTATAACCAGAGTGTGTGAGATTTCTGCATCTTCTGCTCCCCCCGCCCCTCCTGGATGGTCTAGCTGAGGCATGGTGATGTCAAGCCACACCATGGCAACCACAGAATTTGGGCAACCAGAGCTGAAGGCAGTGGCTCCTCATTACCTTACAGAGTATAAATAGAGGCCAGGCCCCCTTCAGTAGTGTCTGTTGCCTGAAGGTAGCGAAACTTAATAAGACGATATTGTAGACTAGTAGAGATAAGGAGTAAGACCTCAAACAGAAGGGTGGATGAAGAAACTGTAAGTCCAAAAGTGAATTTATGTTCGTATTGGCGGTAGGTGGGATGGATGGTGGAGGTCGCAGTCATGAGTAACAGGGTGTTGTGTTAGTGATGGCTGTGTATAATTATTTGATCTCCTTTTTATATGGCAGACTATTGAATATTGTTAAAGTATGGAAAGGATGGTCAGCTCAAGATGTGAATTTTATGCTACAACTGGTACAGTTTGTCCTTGAACAACTTGGTCTAGAACAGCCTTTTTGGATATTGGAGATACTAGAGAAGTGAGGTTTCACTCTGTTTCACTGATGATTCACATCATGTTACTTTTGCCCCATACATAAGTAAGATATTAGTAATAAGGGAAATTGGGTATGGTGTACATGGTTATTATCTTCACAATTTTTCTGTAAATGTGGAACTCTTCTAAAATAAACATCCATTAAAACAACACTCAAAATCCTAGGAAATTGTAGCAACTCAACCTAGCGGAATGGACCACTGAAATGACGGGGGAGTATGGGAATTGTCTTAGAGGAAACACCACCTCCCTGCCATATGCTGGAGTGTAATGGAACTAGAGGAAATCAGAGAGAGAGAGGACAGTTTGGGAAAAATGTTAGGAGTTAAGAGGAAGGTCTCTGTTTTATAACCAGAGTGTGTGAGATTTCTGCATCTTCTGCTCCCCCCGCCCCTCCTGGATGGTCTAGCTGAGGCATGGTGATGTCAAGCCACACCATGGCAACCACAGAATTTGGGCAACCAGAGCTGAAGGCAGTGGCTCCTCATTACCTTACAGAGTATAAATAGAGGCCAGGCCCCCTTCAGTAGTGTCTGTTGCCTCAAGGTAGCGAAACTTAATAAGACGATATTGTAGACTAGTAGAGATAAGGAGTAAGACCTCAAACAGAAGGGTGGATGAAGAAACTGTAAGTCCAAAAGTGAATTTATGTTCGTATTGGCGGTAGGTGGGATGGATGGTGGAGGTCGCAGTCATGAGTAACAGGGTGTTGTGTTAGTGATGGCTGTGTATAATTAAGTATTTGATTTCCTTTTAATATGGCAGACTATTGAATATTGTTAAAGTATGGAAAGGATGGTCAGCTCAAGATGTGAATTTTATGCTACAACTGGTACAGTTTTTCCTTGAACAACTTGGTCTAGAACAGCCTTTTTGGATATTGGAGATACTAGAGAAGTGAGGTTTCACTCTGTTTCACTGATGATTCACTTCATGTTACTTTTGCCCCATACATAAGTAAGATATTAGTAATAAGGGAAATTGGGTATGGTGTACATGGTTATTATCTTCACAATTTTTCTGTAAATGTGGAACTGTTCTAAAATAAACATCCATTAAAACAACACTCAAAATCCTAGGAAATTGTAGCAACTCAACCTAGCGGAATGGACCACTGAAATGACGGGGGAGTATGGGAATTGTCTTAGAGGAAACACCACCTCCCTGCCATATGCTGGAGTGTAATGGAACTAGAGGAAATGAGAGAGAGAGAGAGGACAGTTTGGGAAAAATGTTAGGAGTTAAGAGGAAGGTCTCTGTTTTATAACCAGAGTGTGTGAGATTTCTGCATCTTCTGCTACCCCCGCCCCTCCTGGATGGTCTAGCTGAGGCATGCTGATGTCAAGCCACACCATGGCAACCACAGAATTTGGGCAACCAGAGCTGAAGGGAGTGGCTCCTCATTACCTTACAGAGTATAAATAGAGGCCAGGCCCCCTTCAGTAGTGTCTGTTGCCTCAAGGTAGCGAAACTTAATAAGACGATATTGTAGACTAGTAGAGATAAGGAGTAAGACCTCAAACAGAAGGGTGGATGAAGAAACTGTAAGTCCAAAAGTGAATTTATGTTCGTATTGGCGGTAGGTGGGATGGATGGTGGAGGTCGCAGTCATGAGTAACAGGGTGTTGTGTTAGTGATGGCTGTGTATAATTAAGTATTTGATTTCCTTTTTATATGGCAGACTATTGAATATTGTTAAAGTATGGAAAGGATGGTCAGCTCCAGATGTGAATTTTATGCTACAAGTGGTACAGTTTGTCCTTGAACAACTTGGTCTAGAACAGCATTTTTGGATATTGGAGATACTAGAGAAGTGAGGTTTCACTGATGATTCACTTCATGTTACTTTTGCCCCATACATAAGTAAGATATTAGTAATAAGGGAAATTGGGTATGGTGTACATGGTTATTATCTTCACAATTTTTCTGTAAATGTGGAACTGTTCTAAAATAAACATCCATTAAAACAACACTCAAAATCCTAGGAAATTGTAGCAACTCAACCTAGCGGAATGGACCACTGAAATTTCGGGGGAGTATGGGAATTGTCTTAGAGGAAACACCACCTCCCTGCCATATGCTGGAGTGTAATGGAACTAGAGGAAATGAGAGAGAGAGAGAGGACAGTTTGGGAAAAATGTTAGGAGTTAAGAGGAAGGTCTCTGTTTTATAACCAGAGTGTGTGAGATTTCTGCATCTTCTGCTCCCCCCGCCCCTCCTGGATGGTCTAGCTGAGGCATGGTGATGTCAAGCCACACCATGGCAACCACAGAATTTGGGCAACCAGTGCTGAAGGGAGTGGCTCCTCATTACCTTACAGAGTATAAATAGAGGCCAGGCCCCCTTCAGTAGTGTCTGTTGCCTCAAGGTAGCGAAACTTAATAAGACGATATTGTAGACTAGTAGAGATAAGGAGTAAGACCTCAAACAGAAGGGTGGATGAAGAAACTGTAATTCCAAAAGTGAATTTATGTTCGTATTGGCGGTAGGTGGGATGGATGGTGGAGGTCGCAGTCATGAGTAACAGGGTGTTGTGTTAGTGATGGCTGTGTATAATTAAGTATTTGATTTCCTTTTTATATGGCAGACTATTGAATATTGTTAAAGTATGGAAAGGATGGTCAGCTCAAGATGTGAATTTTATGCTACAACTGGTACAGTTTGTCCTTGAACAACTTGGTCTAGAACAGCCTTTTTGGATATTGGAGATACTAGAGAAGTGAGGTTTCACTCATGATTCACTTCATGTTACTTTTGCCCCATACATAAGTAAGATATTAGTAATAAGGGAAATTGGGTATGGTGTACATGGTTATTATCTTCACAATTTTTCTGTAAATGTGGAACTGTTCTAAAATAAACATCCATTAAAACAACACTCAAAATCCTAGGAAATTGTAGCAACTCAACCTAGCGGAATGGACCACTGAAATGACGGGGGAGTATGGGAATTGTCTTAGAGGAAACACCACCTCCCTGCCATATGCTGGAGTGTAATGGAACTAGAGGAAATGAGAGAGAGAGAGAGGACAGTTTGGGAAAAATGTTAGGAGTTAAGAGGAAGGTCTCTGTTTTATAACCAGAGTGTGTGAGATTTCTGCATCTTCTGCTCCCCCCGCCCCTCCTGGATGGTCTAGCTGAGGCATGGTGATGTCAAGCCACACCATGGCAACCACAGAATTTGGGCAACCAGATCTGAAGGCAGTGGCTCCTCATTACCTTACAGAGTATAAATAGAGGCCAGGCCCCCTTCAGTAGTGTCTGTTGCCTCAAGGTAGCGAAACTTAATAAGACTATATTGTAGACTAGTAGAGATAAGGAGTAAGACCTCAAACAGAAGGGTGGATGAAGAAACTGTAAGTCCAAAAGTGAATTTATGTTCGTATTGGCGGTAGGTGGGATGTATGGTGGAGGTCGCAGTCATGAGTAACAGGGTGTTGTGTTAGTGATGGCTGTGTATAATTAAGTATTTGATTTCCTTTTTATATGGCAGACTATTGAATATTGTTAAAGTATGGAAAGGATGGTCAGCTCCAGATGTGAATTTTATGCTACAACTGGTACAGTTTGTCCTTGAACAACTTGGTCTAGAACAGCCTTTTTGGATATTGGAGATACTAGAGAAGTGAGGTTTCACTCTGTTTCACTGATGATTCACTTCATGTTACTTTTGCCCCATACATAAGTAAGATATTAGTAATAAGGGAAATTGGGTATGGTGTACATGGTTATTATCTTCACAATTTTTCTGTAAATGTGGAACTGTTCTAAAATAAACATCCATTAAAACAACACTCAAAATCCTAGGAAATTGTAGCAACTCAACCTAGCGGAATGGACCACTGAAATGACGGGGGAGTATGGGAATTGTCTTAGAGGAAACACCACCTCCCTGCCATATGCTGGACTGTAATGGAACTAGAGGAAATCAGAGAGAGAGAGGACAGTTTGGGAAAAATGTTAGGAGTTAAGAGGAAGGTCTCTGTTTTATAACCAGAGTGTGTGAGATTTCTGCATCTTCTGCTCCCCCCGCCCCTCCTGGATGGTCTAGCTGAGGCATGGTGATGTCAAGCCACACCATGGCAACCACAGAATTTGGGCAACCAGAGCTGAAGGCAGTGGCTCCTCATTACCTTACAGAGTATAAATAGAGGCCAGGCCCCCTTCAGTAGTGTCTGTTGCCTCAAGGTAGCGAAACTTAATAAGACGATATTGTAGACTAGTAGAGATAAGGAGTAAGACCTCAAACAGAAGGGTGGATGAAGAAACTGTAAGTCCAAAAGTGAATTTATGTTCGTATTGGCGGTAGGTGGGATGGATGGTGGAGGTCGCAGTCATGAGTAACAGGGTGTTGTGTTAGTGATGGCTGTGTATAATTAAGTATTTGATTTCCTTTTAATATGGCAGCCTATTGAATATTGTTAAAGTATGGAAAGGATGGTCAGCTCAAGATGTGAATTTTATGCTACAACTGGTACAGGTTTTCCTTGAACAACTTGGTCTAGAACAGCCTTTTTGGATATTGGAGATACTAGAGAAGTGAGGTTTCACTCTGTTTCACTGATGATTCACTTCATGTTACTTTTGCCCCATACATAAGTAAGATATTAGTAATAAGGGAAATTGGGTATGGTGTACATGGTTATTATCTTCACAATTTTTCTGTAAATGTGGAACTGTTCTAAAATAAACATCCATTAAAACAACACTCAAAATCCTAGGAAATTGTAGCAACTCAACCTAGCGGAATGGACCACTGAAATGACGGGGGAGTATGGGAATTGTCTTAGAGGAAACACCACCTCCCTGCCATATGCTGGAGTGTAATGGAACTAGAGGAAATGAGAGAGAGAGAGAGGACAGTTTGGGAAAAATGTTAGGAGTTAAGAGGAAGGTCTCTGTTTTATAACCAGAGTGTGTGAGATTTCTGCATCTTCTGCTACCCCCGCCCCTCCTGGATGGTCTAGCTGAGGCATGGTGATGTCAAGCCACACCATGGCAACCACAGAATTTGGGCAACCAGAGCTGAAGGGAGTGGCTCCTCATTACCTTACAGAGTATAAATAGAGGCCAGGCCCCCTTCAGTAGTGTCTGTTGCCTCAAGGTAGCGAAACTTAATAAGACGATAAGTAGACTAGTAGAGATACGGAGTAAGACCTCAAACAGAAGGGTGGATGAAGAAACTGTAAGTCCAAAAGTGAATTTATGTTCGTATTGGCGGTAGGTGGGATGGATGGTGGAGGTCGCAGTCATGAGTAACAGGGTGTTGTGTTAGTGATGGCTGTGTATAATTAAGTATTTGATTTCCTTTTTATATGGCAGACTATTGAATATTGTTAAAGTATGGAAAGGATGGTCAGCTCAAGATGTGAATTTTATGCTACAACTGGTACAGTTTGTCCTTGAACAACTTGGTCTAGAACAGCATTTTTGGATATTGGAGATACTAGAGAAGTGAGGTTTCACTGATGATTCACTTCATGTTACTTTTGCCCCATACATAAGTAAGATATTAGTAATAAGGGAAATTGGGTATGGTGTACATGGTTATTATCTTCACAATTTTTCTGTAAATGTGGAACTGTTCTAAAATAAACATCCATTAAAACAACACTCAAAATCCTAGGAAATTGTAGCAACTCAACCTAGCGGAATGGACCACTGAAATGACGGGGGAGTATGGGAATTGTCTTAGAGGAAACACCACCTCCCTGCCATATGCTGGAGTGTAATGGAACTAGAGGAAATGAGAGAGAGAGAGAGGACAGTTTGGGAAAAATGTTAGGAGTTAAGAGGAAGGTCTCTGTTTTATAACCAGAGTGTGTGAGATTTCTGCATCTTCTGCTCCCCCCGCCCCTCCTGGATGGTCTAGCTGAGGCATGGTGATGTCAAGCCACACCATGGCAACCACAGAATTTGGGCAACCAGTGCTGAAGGGAGTGGCTCCTCATTACCTTACAGAGTATAAATAGAGGCCAGGCCCCCTTCAGTAGTGTCTGTTGCCTCAAGGTAGCGAAACTTAATAAGACGATATTGTAGACTAGTAGAGATAAGGAGTAAGACCTCAAACAGAAGGGTGGATGAAGAAACTGTAAGTCCAAAAGTGAATTTATGTTCGTATTGGCGGTAGGTGGGATGGATGGTGGAGGTCGCAGTCATGAGTAACAGGGTGTTGTGTTAGTGATGGCTGTGTATAATTAGGTATTTGATTTCCTTTTTATATGGCAGACGATTGAATATTGTTAAAGTATGGAAAGGATGGTCAGCTCAAGATGTGAATTTTATGCTACAACTGGTACAGTTTTTCCTTGAACAACTTGGTCTAGAACAGCATTTTTGGATATTGGAGATACTAGAGAAGTGAGGTTTCACTCTGTTTCACTGATGATTCACTTCATGTTACTTTTGCCCCATACATAAGTAAGATATTAGTAATAAGGGAAATTGGGTATGGTGTACATGGTTATTATCTTCACAATTTTTCTGTAAATGTGGAACTGTTCTAAAATAAACATCCATTAAAACAACACTCAAAATCCTAGGAAATTGTAGCAACTCAACCTAGCGGAATGGACCACTGAAATGACGGGGGAGTATGGGAATTGTCTTAGAGGAAACACCACCTCCCTGCCATATGCTGGAGTGTAATGGAACTAGAGGAAATGAGAGAGAGAGAGAGGACAGTTTGGGAAAAATGCTAGGAGTTAAGAGGAAGGTCTCTGTTTTATAACCAGAGTGTGTGAGATTTCTGCATATTCTGCTACCCCCGCCCCTCCTGGATGGTCTAGCTGAGGCATGGTGATGTCAAGCCACACCATGGCAACCACAGAATTTGGGCAACCAGAGCTGAAGGGAGTGGCTCCTCATTACCTTACAGAGTATAAATAGAGGCCAGGCCCCCTTCAGTAGTGTCTGTTGCCTCAAGGTAGCGAAACTTAATAAGACGATATTGTAGACTAGTAGAGATAAGGAGTAAGACCTCAAACAGAAGGGTGGATGAAGAAACTGTAAGTCCAAAAGTGAATTTATGTTCGTATTGGCGGTAGGTGGGATGGCTGGTGGAGGTCGCAGTCATGAGTAACAGGGTGTTGTGTTAGTGATGGCTGTGTATAATTAAGTATTTGATTTCCTTTTTATATGGCAGACTATTGAATATTGTTAAAGTATGGAAAGGATGGTCAGCTCAAGATGTGAATTTTATGCTACAACTGGTACAGTTTGTCCTTGAACAACTTGGTCTAGAACAGCATTTTTGGATATTGGAGATACTAGAGAAGTGAGGTTTCACTGATGATTCACTTCATGTTACTTTTGCCCCATACATAAGTAAGATATTAGTAATAAGGGAAATTGGGTATGGTGTACATGGTTATTATCTTCACAATTTTTCTGTAAATGTGGAACTGTTCTAAAATAAACATCCATTAAAACAACACTCAAAATCCTAGGAAATTGTAGCAACTCAACCTAGCGGAATGGACCACTGAAATGACGGGGGAGTATGGGAATTGTCTTAGAGGAAACACCACCTCCCTGCCATATGCTGGAGTGTAATGGAACTAGAGGAAATGAGAGAGAGAGAGAGGACAGTTTGGGAAAAATGTTAGGAGTTAAGAGGAAGGTCTCTGTTTTATAACCAGAGTGTGTGAGATTTCTGCATCTTCTGCTCCCCCCGCCCCTCCTGGATGGTCTAGCTGAGGCATGGTGATGTCAAGCCACACCATGGCAACCACAGAATTTGGGCAACCAGTGCTGAAGGGAGTGGCTCCTCATTACCTTACAGAGTATAAATAGAGGCCAGGCCCCCTTCAGTAGTGTCTGTTGCCTCAAGGTAGCGAAACTTAATAAGACGATATTGTAGACTAGTAGAGATAAGGAGTAAGACCTCAAACAGAAGGGTGGATGAAGAAACTGTAATTCCAAAAGTGAATTTATGTTCGTATTGGCGGTAGGTGGGATGGATGGTGGAGGTCGCAGTCATGAGTAACAGGGTGTTGTGTTAGTGATGGCTGTGTATAATTAAGTATTTGATTTCCTTTTTATATGGCAGACTATTGAATATTGTTAAAGTATGGAAAGGATGGTCAGCTCAAGATGTGAATTTTATGCTACAACTGGTACAGTTTGTCCTTGAACAACTTGGTCTAGAACAGCCTTTTTGGATATTGGAGATACTAGAGAAGTGAGGTTTCACTCATGATTCACTTCATGTTACTTTTGCCCCATACATAAGTAAGATATTAGTAATAAGGGAAATTGGGTATGGTGTACATGGTTATTATCTTCACAATTTTTCTGTAAATGTGGAACTGTTCTAAAATAAACATCCATTAAAACAACACTCAATATCCTAGGAAATTGTAGCAACTCAACCTAGCGGAATGGACCACTGAAATGATGGGGGAGTATGGGAATTGTCTTAGAGGAAACACCACCTCCCTGCCATATGCTGGAGTGTAATGGAACTAGAGGAAATGAGAGAGAGAGAGAGGACAGTTTGGGAAAAATGTTAGGAGTTAAGAGGAAGGTCTCTGTTTTATAACCAGAGTGTGTGAGATTTCTGCATCTTCTGCTCCCCCCGCCCCTCCTGGATGGTCTAGCTGAGGCATGGTGATGTCAAGCCACACCATGGCAACCACAGAATTTGGGCAACCTGAGCTGAAGGCAGTGGCTCCTCATTACCTTACAGAGTATAAATAGAGGCCAGGCCCCCTTCAGTAGTGTCTGTTGCCTCAAGGTAGCGAAACTTAATAAGACGATATTGTAGACTAGTAGAGATAAGGAGTAAGACCTCAAACAGAAGGGTGGATGAAGAAACTGTAAGTCCAAAAGTGAATTTATGTTCGTATTGGTGGTAGGTGGGATGGATGGTGGAGGTCGCAGTCATGAGTAACAGGGTGTTGTGTTAGTGATGGCTGTGTATAATTAGGTATTTGATTTCCTTTTTATATGGCAGACTATTGAATATTGTTAAAGTATGGAAAGGATGGTCAGCTCAAGATGTGAATTTTATGCTACAACTGGTACAGTTTTTCCTTGAACAACTTGGTCTAGAACAGCATTTTTGGATATTGGAGATACTAGAGAAGTGAGGTTTCACTCTGTTTCACTGATGATTCACTTCATGTTACTTTTGCCCCATACATAAGTAAGATATTAGTAATAAGGGAAATTGGGTATGGTGTACATGGTTATTATCTTCACAATTTTTCTGTAAATGTGGAACTGTTCTAAAATAAACATCCATTAAAACAACACTCAAAATCCTAGGAAATTGTAGCAACTCAACCTAGCGGAATGGACCACTGAAATGACGGGGGAGTATGGGAATTGTCTTAGAGGAAACACCACCTCCCTGCCATATGCTGGAGTGTAATGGAACTAGAGGAAATGAGAGAGAGAGAGAGGACAGTTTGGGAAAAATGTTAGGAGTTAAGAGGAAGGTCTCTGTTTTATAACCAGAGTGTGTGAGATTTCTGCATCTTCTGCTCCCCCCGCCCCTCCTGGATGGTCTAGCTGAGGCATGGTGATGTCAAGCCACACCATGGCAACCACAGAATTTGGGCAACCAGAGCTGAAGGGAGTGGCTCCTCATTACCTTACAGAGTATAAATAGAGGCCAGGCCCCCTTCAGTAGTGTCTGTTGCCTCAAGGTAGCGAAACTTAATAAGACGATATTGTAGACTAGTAGAGATAAGGAGTACGACCTCAAACAGAAGGGTGGATGAAGAAACTGTAAGTCCAAAAGTGAATTTATGTTCGTATTGGCGGTAGGTGGGATGGCTGGTGGAGGTCGCAGTCATGAGTAACAGGGTGTTGTGTTAGTGATGGCTGTGTATAATTAGGTATTTGATTTCCTTTTTATATGGCAGACTATTGAATATTGTTAAAGTATGGAAAGGATGGTCAGCTCAAGATGTGAATTTTATGCTACAACTGGTACAGTTTGTCCTTGAACAACTTGGTCTAGAACAGCATTTTTGGATATTGGAGATACTAGAGAAGTGAGGTTTCACTCTGTTTCACTGATGATTCACTTCATGTTACTTTTGCCCCATACATAAGTAAGATATTAGTAATAAGGGAAATTGGGTATGGTGTACATGGTTATTATCTTCACAATTTTTCTGTAAATGTGGAACTGTTTTAAAATAAACATCCATTAAAACAACACTCAAAATCCTAGGAAATTGTAGCAACTCAACCTAGCGGAATGGACCACTGAAATGACGGGGGAGTATGGGAATTGTCTTAGAGGAAACACCACCTCCCTGCCATATGCTGGAGTGTAATGGAACTAGAGGAAATGAGAGTGAGAGAGAGGACAGTTTGGGAAAAATGTTAGGAGTTAAGAGGAAGGTCTCTGTTTTATAACCAGAGTGTGTGAGATTTCTGCATCTTCTGCTCCCCCCGCCCCTCCTGGATGGTCTAGCTGAGGCATGGTGATGTCAAGCCACACCATGGCAACCACAGAATTTGGGCAACCAGAGCTGAAGGCAGTGGCTCCTCATTACCTTACAGAGTATAAATAGAGGCCAGGCCCCCTTCAGTAGTGTCTGTTGCCTCAAGGTAGCGAAACTTAATAAGACGATATTGTAGACTAGTAGAGATAAGGAGTAAGACCTCAAACAGAAGGGTGGATGAAGAAACTGTAAGTCCAAAAGTGAATTTATGTTCGTATTGGCGGTAGGTGGGATGGCTGGTGGAGGTCGCAGTCATGAGTAACAGGGTGTTGTGTTAGTGATGGCTGTGTATAATTAAGTATTTGATTTCCTTTTTATATGGCAGACTATTGAATATTGTTAAAGTATGGAAAGGATGGTCAGCTCAAGATGTGAATTTTATGCTACAACTGGTACAGTTTGTCCTTGAACAACTTGGTCTAGAACAGCATTTTTGGATATTGGAGATACTAGAGAAGTGAGGTTTCACTGATGATTCACTTCATGTTACTTTTGCCCCATACATAAGTAAGATATTAGTAATAAGGGAAATTGGGTATGGTGTACATGGTTATTATCTTCACAATTTTTCTGTAAATGTGGAACTGTTCTAAAATAAACATCCATTAAAACAACACTCAAAATCCTAGGAAATTGTAGCAACTCAACCTAGCGGAATGGACCACTGAAATGACGGGGGAGTATGGGAATTGTCTTAGAGGAAACACCACCTCCCTGCCATATGCTGGACTGTAATGGAACTAGAGGAAATGAGAGAGAGAGAGAGGACAGTTTGGGAAAAATGTTAGGAGTTAAGAGGAAGGTCTCTGTTTTATAACCAGAGTGTGTGAGATTTCTGCATCTTCTGCTCCCCCCGCCCCTCCTGGATGGTCTAGCTGAGGCATGGTGATGTCAAGCCACACCATGGCAACCACAGAATTTGGGCAACCAGTGCTGAAGGGAGTGGCTCCTCATTACCTTACAGAGTATAAATAGAGGCCAGGCCCCCTTCAGTAGTGTCTGTTGCCTCAAGGTAGCGAAACTTAATAAGACGATATTGTAGACTAGTAGAGATAAGGAGTAAGACCTCAAACAGAAGGGTGGATGAAGAAACTGTAATTCCAAAAGTGAATTTATGTTCGTATTGGCGGTAGGTGGGATGGATGGTGGAGGTCGCAGTCATGAGTAACAGGGTGTTGTGTTAGTGATGGCTGTGTATAATTAAGTATTTGATTTCCTTTTTATATGGCAGACTATTGAATATTGTTAAAGTATGGAAAGGATGGTCAGCTCAAGATGTGAATTTTATGCTACAACTGGTACAGTTTGTCCTTGAACAACTTGGTCTAGAACAGCCTTTTTGGATATTGGAGATACTAGAGAAGTGAGGTTTCACTCATGATTCACTTCATGTTACTTTTGCCCCATACATAAGTAAGATATTAGTAATAAGGGAAATTGGGTATGGTGTACATGGTTATTATCTTCACAATTTTTCTGTAAATGTGGAACTGTTCTAAAATAAACATCCATTAAAACAACACTCAATATCCTAGGAAATTGTAGCAACTCAACCTAGCGGAATGGACCACTGAAATGATGGGGGAGTATGGGAATTGTCTTAGAGGAAACACCACCTCCCTGCCATATGCTGGAGTGTAATGGAACTAGAGGAAATGAGAGAGAGAGAGAGGACAGTTTGGGAAAAATGTTAGGAGTTAAGAGGAAGGTCTCTGTTTTATAACCAGAGTGTGTGAGATTTCTGCATCTTCTGCTCCCCCCGCCCCTCCTGGATGGTCTAGCTGAGGCATGGTGATGTCAAGCCACACCATGGCAACCACAGAATTTGGGCAACCTGAGCTGAAGGCAGTGGCTCCTCATTACCTTACAGAGTATAAATAGAGGCCAGGCCCCCTTCAGTAGTGTCTGTTGCCTCAAGGTAGCGAAACTTAATAAGACGATATTGTAGACTAGTAGAGATAAGGAGTAAGACCTCAAACAGAAGGGTGGATGAAGAAACTGTAAGTCCAAAAGTGAATTTATGTTCGTATTGGTGGTAGGTGGGATGGATGGTGGAGGTCGCAGTCATGAGTAACAGGGTGTTGTGTTAGTGATGGCTGTGTATAATTAGGTATTTGATTTCCTTTTTATATGGCAGACTATTGAATATTGTTAAAGTATGGAAAGGATGGTCAGCTCAAGATGTGAATTTTATGCTACAACTGGTACAGTTTTTCCTTGAACAACTTGGTCTAGAACAGCATTTTTGGATATTGGAGATACTAGAGAAGTGAGGTTTCACTCTGTTTCACTGATGATTCACTTCATGTTACTTTTGCCCCATACATAAGTAAGATATTAGTAATAAGGGAAATTGGGTATGGTGTACATGGTTATTATCTTCACAATTTTTCTGTAAATGTGGAACTGTTCTAAAATAAACATCCATTAAAACAACACTCAAAATCCTAGGAAATTGTAGCAACTCAACCTAGCGGAATGGACCACTGAAATGACGGGGGAGTATGGGAATTGTCTTAGAGGAAACACCACCTCCCTGCCATATGCTGGAGTGTAATGGAACTAGAGGAAATGAGAGAGAGAGAGAGGACAGTTTGGGAAAAATGTTAGGAGTTAAGAGGAAGGTCTCTGTTTTATAACCAGAGTGTGTGAGATTTCTGCATCTTCTGCTCCCCCCGCCCCTCCTGGATGGTCTAGCTGAGGCATGGTGATGTCAAGCCACACCATGGCAACCACAGAATTTGGGCAACCAGAGCTGAAGGGAGTGGCTCCTCATTACCTTACAGAGTATAAATAGAGGCCAGGCCCCCTTCAGTAGTGTCTGTTGCCTCAAGGTAGCGAAACTTAATAAGACGATATTGTAGACTAGTAGAGATAAGGAGTACGACCTCAAACAGAAGGGTGGATGAAGAAACTGTAAGTCCAAAAGTGAATTTATGTTCGTATTGGCGGTAGGTGGGATGGCTGGTGGAGGTCGCAGTCATGAGTAACAGGGTGTTGTGTTAGTGATGGCTGTGTATAATTAGGTATTTGATTTCCTTTTTATATGGCAGACTATTGAATATTGTTAAAGTATGGAAAGGATGGTCAGCTCAAGATGTGAATTTTATGCTACAACTGGTACAGTTTGTCCTTGAACAACTTGGTCTAGAACAGCATTTTTGGATATTGGAGATACTAGAGAAGTGAGGTTTCACTCTGTTTCACTGATGATTCACTTCATGTTACTTTTGCCCCATACATAAGTAAGATATTAGTAATAAGGGAAATTGGGTATGGTGTACATGGTTATTATCTTCACAATTTTTCTGTAAATGTGGAACTGTTTTAAAATAAACATCCATTAAAACAACACTCAAAATCCTAGGAAATTGTAGCAACTCAACCTAGCGGAATGGACCACTGAAATGACGGGGGAGTATGGGAATTGTCTTAGAGGAAACACCACCTCCCTGCCATATGCTGGAGTGTAATGGAACTAGAGGAAATGAGAGTGAGAGAGAGGACAGTTTGGGAAAAATGTTAGGAGTTAAGAGGAAGGTCTCTGTTTTATAACCAGAGTGTGTGAGATTTCTGCATCTTCTGCTCCCCCCGCCCCTCCTGGATGGTCTAGCTGAGGCATGGTGATGTCAAGCCACACCATGGCAACCACAGAATTTGGGCAACCAGAGCTGAAGGGAGTGGCTCCTCATTACCTTACAGAGTATAAATAGAGGCCAGGCCCCCTTCAGTAGTGTCTGTTGCCTCAAGGTAGCGAAACTTAATAAGACGATATTGTAGACTAGTAGAGATAAGGAGTAAGACCTCAAACAGAAGGGTGGATGAAGAAACTGTAATTCCAAAAGTGAATTTATGTTCGTATTGGCGGTAGGTGGGATGGATGGTGGAGGTCGCAGTCATGAGTAACAGGGTGTTGTGTTAGTGATGGCTGTGTATAATTAAGTATTTGATTTCCTTTTTATATGGCAGACTATTGAATATTGTTAAAGTATGGAAAGGATGGTCAGCTCAAGATGTGAATTTTATGCTACAACTGGTACAGTTTGTCCTTGAACAACTTGGTCTAGAACTGCCTTTTTGGATATTGGAGATACTAGAGAAGTGAGGTTTCACTGATGATTCACTTCATGTTACTTTTGCCCCATACATAAGTAAGATATTAGTAATAAGGGAAATTGGGTATGGTGTACATGGTTATTATCTTCACAATTTTTCTGTAAATGTGGAACTGTTCTAAAATAAACATCCATTAAAACAACACTCAAAATCCTAGGAAATTGTAGCAACTCAACCTAGCGGAATGGACCACTGAAATGACGGGGGAGTATGGGAATTGTCTTAGAGGAAACACCACCTCCCTGCCATATGCTGGAGTGTAATGGAACTAGAGGAAATGAGAGAGAGAGAGAGGACAGTTTGGGAAAAATGTTAGGAGTTAAGAGGAAGGTCTCTGTTTTATAACCAGAGTGTGTGAGATTTCTGCATCTTCTGCTCCCCCCGCCCCTCCTGGATGGTCTAGCTGAGGCATGGTGATGTCAAGCCACACCATGGCAACCACAGAATTTGGGCAACCAGATCTGAAGGCAGTGGCTCCTCATTACCTTACAGAGTATAAATAGAGGCCAGGCCCCCTTCAGTAGTGTCTGTTGCCTCAAGGTAGCGAAACTTAATAAGACTATATTGTAGACTAGTAGAGATAAGGAGTAAGACCTCAAACAGAAGGGTGGATGAAGAAACTGTAAGTCCAAAAGTGAATTTATGTTCGTATTGGCGGTAGGTGGGATGTATGGTGGAGGTCGCAGTCATGAGTAACAGGGTGTTGTGTTAGTGATGGCTGTGTATAATTAAGTATTTGATTTCCTTTTTATATGGCAGACTATTGAATATTGTTAAAGTATGGAAAGGATGGTCAGCTCCAGATGTGAATTTTATGCTACAACTGGTACAGTTTGTCCTTGAACAACTTGGTCTAGAACAGCCTTTTTGGATATTGGAGATACTAGAGAAGTGAGGTTTCACTCTGTTTCACTGATGATTCACTTCATGTTACTTTTGCCCCATACATAAGTAAGATATTAGTAATAAGGGAAATTGGGTATGGTGTACATGGTTATTATCTTCACAATTTTTCTGTAAATGTGGAACTGTTCTAAAATAAACATCCATTAAAACAACACTCAAAATCCTAGGAAATTGTAGCAACTCAACCTAGCGGAATGGACCACTGAAATGACGGGGGAGTATGGGAATTGTCTTAGAGGAAACACCACCTCCCTGCCATATGCTGGACTGTAATGGAACTAGAGGAAATCAGAGAGAGAGAGGACAGTTTGGGAAAAATGTTAGGAGTTAAGAGGAAGGTCTCTGTTTTATAACCAGAGTGTGTGAGATTTCTGCATCTTCTGCTCCCCCCGCCCCTCCTGGATGGTCTAGCTGAGGCATGGTGATGTCAAGCCACACCATGGCAACCACAGAATTTGGGCAACCAGAGCTGAAGGCAGTGGCTCCTCATTACCTTACAGAGTATAAATAGAGGCCAGGCCCCCTTCAGTAGTGTCTGTTGCCTCAAGGTAGCGAAACTTAATAAGACGATATTGTAGACTAGTAGAGATAAGGAGTAAGACCTCAAACAGAAGGGTGGATGAAGAAACTGTAAGTCCAAAAGTGAATTTATGTTCGTATTGGCGGTAGGTGGGATGGATGGTGGAGGTCGCAGTCATGAGTAACAGGGTGTTGTGTTAGTGATGGCTGTGTATAATTAAGTATTTGATTTCCTTTTAATATGGCAGACTATTGAATATTGTTAAAGTATGGAAAGGATGGTCAGCTCAAGATGTGAATTTTATGCTACAACTGGTACAGGTTTTCCTTGAACAACTTGGTCTAGAACAGCCTTTTTGGATATTGGAGATACTAGAGAAGTGAGGTTTCACTCTGTTTCACTGATGATTCACTTCATGTTACTTTTGCCCCATACATAAGTAAGATATTAGTAATAAGGGAAATTGGGTATGGTGTACATGGTTATTATCTTCACAATTTTTCTGTAAATGTGGAACTGTTCTAAAATAAACATCCATTAAAACAACACTCAAAATCCTAGGAAATTGTAGCAACTCAACCTAGCGGAATGGACCACTGAAATGACGGGGGAGTATGGGAATTGTCTTAGAGGAAACACCACCTCCCTGCCATATGCTGGAGTGTAATGGAACTAGAGGAAATGAGAGAGAGAGAGAGGACAGTTTGGGAAAAATGTTAGGAGTTAAGAGGAAGGTCTCTGTTTTATAACCAGAGTGTGTGAGATTTCTGCATCTTCTGCTACCCCCGCCCCTCCTGGATGGTCTAGCTGAGGCATGGTGATGTCAAGCCACACCATGGCAACCACAGAATTTGGGCAACCAGAGCTGAAGGGAGTGGCTCCTCATTACCTTACAGAGTATAAATAGAGGCCAGGCCCCCTTCAGTAGTGTCTGTTGCCTCAAGGTAGCGAAACTTAATAAGACGATAAGTAGACTAGTAGAGATACGGAGTAAGACCTCAAACAGAAGGGTGGATGAAGAAACTGTAAGTCCAAAAGTGAATTTATGTTCGTATTGGCGGTAGGTGGGATGGATGGTGGAGGTCGCAGTCATGAGTAACAGGGTGTTGTGTTAGTGATGGCTGTGTATAATTAAGTATTTGATTTCCTTTTTATATGGCAGACTATTGAATATTGTTAAAGTATGGAAAGGATGGTCAGCTCAAGATGTGAATTTTATGCTACAACTGGTACAGTTTGTCCTTGAACAACTTGGTCTAGAACAGCATTTTTGGATATTGGAGATACTAGAGAAGTGAGGTTTCACTGATGATTCACTTCATGTTACTTTTGCCCCATACATAAGTAAGATATTAGTAATAAGGGAAATTGGGTATGGTGTACATGGTTATTATCTTCACAATTTTTCTGTAAATGTGGAACTGTTCTAAAATAAACATCCATTAAAACAACACTCAAAATCCTAGGAAATTGTAGCAACTCAAACTAGCGGAATGGACCACTGAAATGACGGGGGAGTATGGGAATTGTCTTAGAGGAAACACCACCTCCCTGCCATATGCTGGAGTGTAATGGAACTAGAGGAAATGAGAGAGAGAGAGAGGACAGTTTGGGAAAAATGTTAGGAGTTAAGAGGAAGGTCTCTGTTTTATAACCAGAGTGTGTGAGATTTCTGCATCTTCTGCTCCCCCCGCCCCTCCTGGATGGTCTAGCTGAGGCATGGTGATGTCAAGCCACACCATGGCAACCACAGAATTTGGGCAACCAGTGCTGAAGGGAGTGGCTCCTCATTACCTTACAGAGTATAAATAGAGGCCAGGCCCCCTTCAGTAGTGTCTGTTGCCTCAAGGTAGCGAAACTTAATAAGACGATATTGTAGACTAGTAGAGATAAGGAGTAAGACCTCAAACAGAAGGGTGGATGAAGAAACTGTAAGTCCAAAAGTGAATTTATGTTCGTATTGGCGGTAGGTGGGATGGATGGTGGAGGTCACAGTCATGAGTAACAGGGTGTTGTGTTAGTGATGGCTGTGTATAATTAAGTATTTGATTTCCTTTTTATATGGCAGACTATTGAATATTGTTAAAGTATGGAAAGGATGGTCAGCTCAAGATGTGAATTTTATGCTACAACTGGTACAGTTTTTCCTTGAACAACTTGGTCTAGAACAGCATTTTTGGATATTGCAGATACTAGAGAAGTGAGGTTTCACTCTGTTTCACTGATGATTCACTTCATGTTACTTTTGCCCCATACATAAGTAAGATATTAGTAATAAGGGAAATTGGGTATGGTGTACATGGTTATTATCTTCACAATTTTTCTGTAAATGTGGAACTGTTCTAAAATAAACATCCATTAAAACAACACTCAAAATCCTAGGAAATTGTAGCAACTCCACCTAGCGGAATGGACCACTGAAATGACGGGGGAGTATGGGAATTGTCTTAGAGGAAACACCACCTCCCTGCCATATGCTGGAGTGTAATGGAACTAGAGGAAATGAGAGAGAGAGAGAGGACAGTTTGGGAAAAATGTTAGGAGTTAAGAGGAAGGTCTCTGTTTTATAACCAGAGTGTGTGAGATTTCTGCATCTTCTGCTCCCCCCGCCCCTCCTGGATGGTCTAGCTGAGGCATGGTGATGTCAAGCCACACCATGGCAACCACAGAATTTGGGCAACCAGAGCTGAAGGCAGTGGCTCCTCATTACCATACAGAGTATAAATAGAGGCCAGGCCCCCTTCAGTAGTGTCTGTTGCCTCAAGGTAGCGAAACTTAATAAGACGATATTGTAGACTAGTAGAGATAAGGAGTAAGACCTCAAACAGAAGGGTGGATGAAGAAACTGTAAGTCCAAAAGTGAATTTATGTTCGTATTGGCGGTAGGTGGGATGGATGGTGGAGGTCGCAGTCATGAGTAACAGGGTGTTGTGTTAGTGATGGCTGTGTATAATTAGGTATTTGATTTCCTTTTTATATGGCAGACGATTGAATATTGTTAAAGTATGGAAAGGATGGTCAGCTCAAGATGTGAATTTTATGCTACAACTGGTACAGTTTTTCCTTGAACAACTTGGTCTAGAACAGCATTTTTGGATATTGGAGATACTAGAGAAGTGAGGTTTCACTCTGTTTCACTGATGATTCACTTCATGTTACTTTTGCCCCATACATAAGTAAGATATTAGTAATAAGGGAAATTGGGTATGGTGTACATGGTTATTATCTTCACAATTTTTCTGTAAATGTGGAACTGTTCTAAAATAAACATCCATTAAAACAACACTCAAAATCCTAGGAAATTGTAGCAACTCAACCTAGCGGAATGGACCACTGAAATGACGGGGGAGTATGGGAATTGTCTTAGAGGAAACACCACCTCCCTGCCATATGCTGGAGTGTAATGGAACTAGAGGAAATGAGAGAGAGAGAGAGGACAGTTTGGGAAAAATGCTAGGAGTTAAGAGGAAGGTCTCTGTTTTATAACCAGAGTGTGTGAGATTTCTGCATATTCTGCTACCCCCGCCCCTCCTGGATGGTCTAGCTGAGGCATGGTGATGTCAAGCCACACCATGGCAACCACAGAATTTGGGCAACCAGAGCTGAAGGGAGTGGCTCCTCATTACCTTACAGAGTATAAATAGAGGCCAGGCCCCCTTCAGTAGTGTCTGTTGCCTCAAGGTAGCGAAACTTAATAAGACGATATTGTAGACTAGTAGAGATAAGGAGTAAGACCTCAAACAGAAGGGTGGATGAAGAAACTGTAAGTCCAAAAGTGAATTTATGTTCGTATTGGCGGTAGGTGGGATGGCTGGTGGAGGTCGCAGTCATGAGTAACAGGGTGTTGTGTTAGTGATGGCTGTGTATAATTAAGTATTTGATTTCCTTTTTATATGGCAGACTATTGAATATTGTTAAAGTATGGAAAGGATGGTCAGCTCAAGATGTGAATTTTATGCTACAACTGGTACAGTTTGTCCTTGAACAACTTGGTCTAGAACAGCATTTTTGGATATTGGAGATACTAGAGAAGTGAGGTTTCACTGATGATTCACTTCATGTTACTTTTGCCCCATACATAAGTAAGATATTAGTAATAAGGGAAATTGGGTATGGTGTACATGGTTATTATCTTCACAATTTTTCTGTAAATGTGGAACTGTTCTAAAATAAACATCCATTAAAACAACACTCAAAATCCTAGGAAATTGTAGCAACTCAACCTAGCGGAATGGACCACTGAAATGACGGGGGAGTATGGGAATTGTCTTAGAGGAAACACCACCTCCCTGCCATATGCTGGAGTGTAATGGAACTAGAGGAAATGAGAGAGAGAGAGAGGACAGTTTGGGAAAAATGTTAGGAGTTAAGAGGAAGGTCTCTGTTTTATAACCAGAGTGTGTGAGATTTCTGCATCTTCTGCTCCCCCCGCCCCTCCTGGATGGTCTAGCTGAGGCATGGTGATGTCAAGCCACACCATGGCAACCACAGAATTTGGGCAACCAGTGCTGAAGGGAGTGGCTCCTCATTACCTTACAGAGTATAAATAGAGGCCAGGCCCCCTTCAGTAGTGTCTGTTGCCTCAAGGTAGCGAAACTTAATAAGACGATATTGTAGACTAGTAGAGATAAGGAGTAAGACCTCAAACAGAAGGGTGGATGAAGAAACTGTAATTCCAAAAGTGAATTTATGTTCGTATTGGCGGTAGGTGGGATGGATGGTGGAGGTCGCAGTCATGAGTAACAGGGTGTTGTGTTAGTGATGGCTGTGTATAATTAAGTATTTGATTTCCTTTTTATATGGCAGACTATTGAATATTGTTAAAGTATGGAAAGGATGGTCAGCTCAAGATGTGAATTTTATGCTACAACTGGTACAGTTTTTCCTTGAACAACTTGGTCTAGAACAGCCTTTTTGGATATTGGAGATACTAGAGAAGTGAGGTTTCACTCATGATTCACTTCATGTTACTTTTGCCCCATACATAAGTAAGATATTAGTAATAAGGGAAATTGGGTATGGTGTACATGGTTATTATCTTCACAATTTTTCTGTAAATGTGGAACTGTTCTAAAATAAACATCCATTAAAACAACACTCAATATCCTAGGAAATTGTAGCAACTCAACCTAGCGGAATGGACCACTGAAATGATGGGGGAGTATGGGAATTGTCTTAGAGGAAACACCACCTCCCTGCCATATGCTGGAGTGTAATGGAACTAGAGGAAATGAGAGAGAGAGAGAGGACAGTTTGGGAAAAATGTTAGGAGTTAAGAGGAAGGTCTCTGTTTTATAACCAGAGTGTGTGAGATTTCTGCATCTTCTGCTCCCCCCGCCGCTCCTGGATGGTCTAGCTGAGGCATGGTGATGTCAAGCCACACCATGGCAACCACAGAATTTGGGCAACCTGAGCTGAAGGCAGTGGCTCCTCATTACCTTACAGAGTATAAATAGAGGCCAGGCCCCCTTCAGTAGTGTCTGTTGCCTCAAGGTAGCGAAACTTAATAAGACGATATTGTAGACTAGTAGAGATAAGGAGTAAGACCTCAAACAGAAGGGTGGATGAAGAAACTGTAAGTCCAAAAGTGAATTTATGTTCGTATTGGTGGTAGGTGGGATGGATGGTGGAGGTCGCAGTCATGAGTAACAGGGTGTTGTGTTAGTGATGGCTGTGTATAATTAGGTATTTGATTTCCTTTTTATATGGCAGACTATTGAATATTGTTAAAGTATGGAAAGGATGGTCAGCTCAAGATGTGAATTTTATGCTACAACTGGTACAGTTTTTCCTTGAACAACTTGGTCTAGAACAGCATTTTTGGATATTGGAGATACTAGAGAAGTGAGGTTTCACTCTGTTTCACTGATGATTCACTTCATGTTACTTTTGCCCCATACATAAGTAAGATATTAGTAATAAGGGAAATTGGGTATGGTGTACATGGTTATTATCTTCACAATTTTTCTGTAAATGTGGAACTGTTCTAAACTAAACATCCATTAAAACAACACTCAAAATCCTAGGAAATTGTAGCAACTCAACCTAGCGGAATGGACCACTGAAATGACGGGGGAGTATGGGAATTGTCTTAGAGGAAACACCACCTCCCTGCCATATGCTGGAGTGTAATGGAACTAGAGGAAATGAGAGAGAGAGAGAGGACAGTTTGGGAAAAATGTTAGGAGTTAAGAGGAAGGTCTCTGTTTTATAACCAGAGTGTGTGAGATTTCTGCATCTTCTGCTCCCCCCGCCCCTCCTGGATGGTCTAGCTGAGGCATGGTGATGTCAAGCCACACCATGGCAACCACAGAATTTGGGCAACCAGAGCTGAAGGGAGTGGCTCCTCATTACCTTACAGAGTATAAATAGAGGCCAGGCCCCCTTCAGTAGTGTCTGTTGCCTCAAGGTAGCGAAACTTAATAAGACGATATTGTAGACTAGTAGAGATAAGGAGTACGACCTCAAACAGAAGGGTGGATGAAGAAACTGTAAGTCCAAAAGTGAATTTATGTTCGTATTGGCGGTAGGTGGGATGGCTGGTGGAGGTCGCAGTCATGAGTAACAGGGTGTTGTGTTAGTGATGGCTGTGTATAATTAGGTATTTGATTTCCTTTTTATATGGCAGACTATTGAATATTGTTAAAGTATGGAAAGGATGGTCAGCTCAAGATGTGAATTTTATGCTACAACTGGTACAGTTTGTCCTTGAACAACTTGGTCTAGAACAGCATTTTTGGATATTGGAGATACTAGAGAAGTGAGGTTTCACTCTGTTTCACTGATGATTCACTTCATGTTACTTTTGCCCCATACATAAGTAAGATATTAGTAATAAGGGAAATTGGGTATGGTGTACATGGTTATTATCTTCACAATTTTTCTGTAAATGTGGAACTGTTTTAAAATAAACATCCATTAAAACAACACTCAAAATCCTAGGAAATTGTAGCAACTCAACCTAGCGGAATGGACCACTGAAATGACGGGGGAGTATGGGAATTGTCTTAGAGGAAACACCACCTCCCTGCCATATGCTGGAGTGTAATGGAACTAGAGGAAATGAGAGTGAGAGAGAGGACAGTTTGGGAAAAATGTTAGGAGTTAAGAGGAAGGTCTCTGTTTTATAACCAGAGTGTGTGAGATTTCTGCATCTTCTGCTCCCCCCGCCCCTCCTGGATGGTCTAGCTGAGGCATGGTGATGTCAAGCCACACCATGGCAACCACAGAATTTGGGCAACCAGAGCTGAAGGGAGTGGCTCCTCATTACCTTACAGAGTATAAATAGAGGCCAGGCCCCCTTCAGTAGTGTCTGTTGCCTCAAGGTAGCGAAACTTAATAAGACGATATTGTAGACTAGTAGAGATAAGGAGTAAGACCTCAAACAGAAGGGTGGATGAAGAAACTGTAAGTCCAAAAGTGAATTTATGTTCGTATTGGCGGTAGGTGGGATGGATGGTGGAGGTCGCAGTCATGAGTAACAGGGTGTTGTGTTAGTGATGGCTGTGTATAATTAAGTATTTGATTTCCTTTTTATATGGCAGACTATTGAATATTGTTAAAGTATGGAAAGGATGGTCAGCTCAAGATGTGAATTTTATGCTACAACTGGTACAGTTTTTCCTTGAACAACTTGGTCTAGAACAGCCTTTTTGGATATTGGAGATACTAGAGAAGTGAGGTTTCACTGATGATTCACTTCATGTTACTTTTGCCCCATACATAAGTAAGATATTAGTAATAAGGGAAATTGGGTATGGTGTACATGGTTATTATCTTCACAATTTTTCTGTAAATGTGGAACTGTTCTAAAATAAACATCCATTAAAACAACACTCAAAATCCTAGGAAATTGTAGCAACTCAACCTAGCGGAATGGACCACTGAAATGACGGGGGAGTATGGGAATTGTCTTAGAGGAAACACCACCTCCCTGCCATATGCTGGAGTGTAATGGAACTAGAGGAAATGAGAGAGAGAGAGAGGACAGTTCGGGAAAAATGTTAGGAGTTAAGAGGAAGGTCTCTGTTTTATAACCAGAGTGTGTGAGATTTCTGCATCTTCTGCTCCCCCCGCCCCTCCTGGATGGTCTAGCTGAGGCATGGTGATGTCAAGCCACACCATGGCAACCACAGAATTTGGGCAACCAGAGCTGAAGGGAGTGGCTCCTCATTACCTTACAGAGTATAAATAGAGGCCAGGCCCCCTTCAGTAGTGTCTGTTGACTGAAGGTAGCGAAACTTAATAAGACGATATTGTAGACTAGTAGAGATAAGGAGTAAGACCTCAAACAGAAGGGTGGATGAAGAAACTGTAAGTCCAAAAGTGAATTTATGTTCGTATTGGCGGTAGGTGGGATGGATGGTGGAGGTCGCAGTCATGAGTAACAGGGTGTTGTGTTAGTGATGGCTGTGTATAATTAAGTATTTGATTTCCTTTTTATATGGCAGACTATTGAATATTGTTAAAGTATGGAAAGGATGGTCAGCTCAAGATGTGAATTTTATGCTACAACTTGTACAGTTTGTCCTTGAACAACTTGGTCTAGAACAGCATTTTTGGATATTGGAGATACTAGAGAAGTGAGGTTTCACTGATGATTCACTTCATGTTACTTTTGCCCCATACATAAGTAAGATATTAGTAATAAGGGAAATTGGGTATGGTGTACATGGTTATTATCTTCACAATTTTTCTGTAAATGTGGAACTGTTCTAAAATAAACATCCATTAAAACAACACTCAAAATCCTAGGAAATTGTAGCAACTCAACCTAGCGGAATGGACCACTGAAATGACGGGGGAGTATGGGAATTGTCTTAGAGGAAACACCACCTCCCTGCCATATGCTGGAGTGTAATGGAACTAGAGGAAAT
>NW_027669587.1:0-55000 GCF_964212035.1 Myotis nattereri | reverse complement strand
TTCAATTGAGGCCACGTTACTCTGGCGACTTTTGTATGACTCTGTTAAAATCATGACGGTTCCAGTACATATTTGTAAGAAAACTCTCTAGTTGTGGTAAAACTCTTAAAATACGTAATTAGAGTTTCCAGAAGTGATTAAAAACTTGGAAGAACCCCTTGAAATTAAAGTAAATAGATTCTTCCTACATTTCCTGCCGTTTGTAATCACAGACATTACCAGTGGAAAGCCGGGAAATGACCAGCAAACTGATAATATTGACAACTCTGGGCACTTGAGGGAGCGTTTTCACTTGAATTTGCTTTCAAATATTAGGAATTCTTGTTTATACAGCTCAAAATTTGTGTAGAAAGCCTGTAAGTGAGGACTGTACTGCTTATGTTTACAATTGAGACTGCATTACTCTGGCGACTTTTGTATGACTCTGTTAAAATCATGACGGTTCCAGTACATATTTGTAAGAAAACTCTCTAGTTGTGGTAAAACTCTTAAAATACGTAATTAGAGTTTCCAGAAATGATTAAAACCTTGGAAGAACCCCTTGAAATTAAAGTAAATAGATTCTTCCTACATTTCCTGCCGTTTGTAATCACAGACATTACCAGTGGAAAGCCGTGAAATGACCAGCAAACTGATAATATTTACAACTCTGGGCACTTTAGGGAGCGTTTTCACTTGAATTTGCTTTCAAATATTAGGAATTCTTGTTTATACAGCTCATAATTTTTGTAGAAAGCCTGTAAGTGAGGTTTAAACTGCGTATATTTACAATTGAGGCCCCATTACTCTGGCGACTATTGTATGACTCTGTTAAAATCCTTACGGTTCCAGTACATATTTGTAAGAAAACTCTCTAGTTGCGGTAAAACTCCTAAAATACGCAATTAGAGTTTCCAGAAATGATTTAAATCTTGGAAGAACCCCTTGAAATTAAAGTAAATAGATTCTTCCTACATTTCCTGCCGTTTGTTAACACAGACATTACCAGTGGAAAGCCGTGAAATGACCAGCAAACTGATAATATTTACAACTCCGGGCACTTTAGGGAGCGTTTTCACTTGAATTTGCTTTCAAATATTAGGAATTCTTGTTTATACAGCTCAAAATTTGTGTAGAAATCCTGTAAGTGAGCACTGTACTGCTTATGTTTACAATTGAGGCCGCATTACTCTGGCGACTTTTGTATGACTCTGTTAAAATCCTGACGGTTCCAGTACAAATTTGTAAGAAAACTCTCTAGTTGTGGTAAAACTCTTAAAATACGCAATTAGAGTTTCCAGAAATGATTAAAAACTTTGAAGAACCCCTTGAAATTAAAGTAAATAGATTCTTCCTACATTTCCTGCCGTTTGTAATCACAGACATTACCAGTGGAAAGCCGGGAAATGACCAGCAAACTGATAATATTTACAACTCTGGGCACTTGAGGGAGCGTTTTCACTTGAATTTGCTTTCAAATATTAGGAATTCTTGTTTATACAGCTCAAAATTTGTGTAGAAAGCCTGTAAGTGAGGACTGTACTGCTTATGTTTACAATTGAGACTGCATTACTCTGGCGACTTTTGTATGACTCTGTTAAAATCATGACGGTTCCAGTACATATTTGTAAGAAAACTCTCTAGTTGTGGTAAAACTCTTAAAATACGTAATTAGAGTTTCCAGAAATGATTAAAACCTTGGAAGAACCCCTTGAAATTAAAGTAAATAGATTCTTCCTACATTTCCTGCCGTTTGTAATCACAGACATTACCAGTGGAAAGCCGTGAAATGACCAGCAAACTGATAATATTTACAACTCTGGGCACTTGAGGGAGCGTTTTAACTTGAATTTGCTTTCAAATATTAGGAATTCTTGTTTATACAGCTCAAAATTTGTGCAGAAAGCCTCTAAGTGAGGACTGTACTGCTTATGTTTACAATTGATGTCGCATTACTCTGGCGACTTTTCTATGACTCTGTTAAAATCCTGACGGTTCCAGTACAAATTTGTAAGAAAACTGTCTAGTTGTGGTAAAACTCTTAAAATACGTAATTAGAGTTTCCAGAAATGATTAAAACCTTGGAAGAACCCCTTGAAATTAAAGTAAATAGATTCTTCCTACATTTCCTGCCGTTTGTTATCACAGACATTACCAGTGGAAAGCCGTGAAATGACCAGCAAACTGATAATATTTACAACTCCGGGCACTTTAGGGAGCGTTTTCACTTGAATTTGCTTTCAAATATTAGGAATTCTTGTTTATACAGCTCAAAATTTGTGTAGAAATCCTGTAAGTGAGCACTGTACTGCTTATGTTTACAATTGAGGCCGCATTACTCTGGCGACTTTTGTATGACTCTGTTAAAATCCTGACGGTTCCAGTACATATTTGTAAGAAAACTCTCTAGTTGTGGTAAAACTCTTAAAATACGTAATTAGAGTTTCCAGAAATGATTAAAACCTTGGAAGAACCCCTTGAAATTAAAGTAAATAGATTCTTCCTACATTTCCTGCCGTTTGTAATCACAGACATTACCAGTGGAAAGCCGTGAAATGACCAGCAAACTGATAATATTTACAACTCTGGGCACTTTAGGGAGCGTTTTCACTTGAATTTGCTTTCAAATATTAGATATTCTTGTTTATACAGCTCAAAATTTGTGCAGAAAGCCTGTAAGTGAGGACTGTACCGATTATGTTTACAATTGAGGCCGCATTACTCTGGCGACTTTTGTATGACTCTGTTAAAATCCTGACGGTTCCTGTACAAATTTGTAAGAAAACTCTCTAGTTGTGGTAAAACTCTTAAAATACGCAATTAGAGTTTCCAGAAGTGATTAAAACCTTGGAAGAACCCCTTGAAATCAAAGTAAATAGATTCTTCCTACATTTCCTGCCGTTTGTAATCACAGACATTACCAGTGGAAAGCCGTGAAATGACCAGCAAACTGATAATATTTACAACTCTGGGCACTTGAGGGAGCGTTTTCACTTGAATTTGCTTTCAAATATTAGGAATTCTTGTTTATACAGCTCAAAATTTCTGTAGAAAGCCTGTAAGTGAGGACTGTACTGCTTATGTTTACAATTGAGACTGCATTACTCTGGCGACTTTTGTATGACTCTGTTAAAATCCTTACGGTTCCAGTACATATTTGTAAGAAAACTCTCTAGTTGTGGTAACACTCTTAAAATATGTAATTAGAGTTTCCAGAAATGATTAAAACCTTGGAAGAACCCCTTGAAATTAAAGTAAATAGATTCTTCCTACATTTCCTGCCGTTTGTAATCACAGACATTACCAGTGGAAAGCCGTGAAATGACCAGCAAACTGATAATAGTTACAACTCTGGGCACTTTAGGGAGCGTTTTCACTTGAATTTGCTTTCAAATATTAGGAATTCTTGTTTATACAGCTCATAATTTTTGTAGAAAGCCTGTAAGTGAGGTTTAAACTGCGTATATTTACAATCGAGGCCCCATTACTCTGGCGACTATTGTATGACTCTGTTAAAATCCTTACGGTTCCAGTACATATTTGTAAGAAAACTCTCTAGTTGTGGTAAAACTCCTAAAATACGCAATTAGAGTTTCCAGAAATGATTTAAATCTTGGAAGAACCCCTTGAAATTAAAGTAAATAGATTCTTCCTACATTTCCTGCCGTTTTTAATCGCAGACATTACCAGTGGAAAGCCGTGAAATGACCAGCAAACTGATAATATTTACAACTCTGGGCACTTGAGGGAGCGTTTTCACTTGAATTTGCTTTCAAATATTAGGAATTCTTGTTTATACAGCTCAAAATTTGTGTAGAAAGCCTGTAAGTGAGGACTGTACTGCTTATGTTTTCAATTGAGGCCACATTACTCTGGCGACTTTTGTATGACTCTGTTAAAATCATGACGGTTCCAGTACATATTTGTAAGAAAACTCTCTAGTTGTGGTAAAACTCTTAAAATACGTAATTAGAGTTTCCAGAAGTGATTAAAAACTTGGAAGAACCCCTTGAAATTAAAGTAAATAGATTCTTCCTACATTTCCTGCCGTTTGTAATCACAGACATTACCAGTGGAAAGCCGGGAAATGACCAGCAAACTGATAATATTTACAACTCTGGGCACTTGAGGGAGCGTTTTCACTTGAATTTGCTTTCAAATATTAGGAATTCTTGTTTATACAGCTCAAAATTTGTGTACAAAGCCTGTAAGTGAGGACTGTACTGCTTATGTTTACAATTGAGACTGCATTACTCTGGCGACTTTTGTATGACTCTGTTAAAATCATGACGGTTCCAGTACATATTTGTAAGAAAACTCTCTAGTTGTGGTAAAACTCTTAAAATACGTAATTAGAGTTTCCAGAAATGATTAAAACCCTGGAAGAACCCCTTGAAATTAAAGTAAATAGATTCTTCCTACATTTCCTGCCGTTTGTAATCACAGACATTACCAGTGGAAAGCCGTGAAATGACCAGCAAACTGATAATATTTACAACTCTGGGCACTTTAGGGAGCGTTTTCACTTGAATTTGCTTTCAAATATTAGGAATTCTTGTTTATACAGCTCATAATTTTTGTAGAAAGCCTGTAAGTGAGGTTTAAACTGCGTATATTTACAATTGAGGCCCCATTACTCTGGCGACTATTGTATGACTCTGTTAAAATCCTTACGGTTCCAGTACATATTTGTAAGAAAACTCTCTAGTTGCGGTAAAACTCCTAAAATACGCAATTAGAGTTTCCAGAAATGATTTAAATCTTGGAAGAACCCCTTGAAATTAAAGTAAATAGATTCTTCCTACATTTCCTGCCGTTTTTAATCGCAGACATTACCAGTGGAAAGCCGTGAAATGACCAGCAAACTGATAATATTTACAACTCCGGGCACTTTAGGGAGCGTTTTCACTTGAATTTGCTTTCAAATATTAGGAATTCTTGTTTATACAGCTCAAAATTTGTGTAGAAATCCTGTAAGTGAGCACTGTACTGCTTATGTTTACAATTGAGGCCGCATTACTCTGGCGACTTTTGTATGACTCTGTTAAAATCCTGACGGTTCCAGTACATATTTGTAAGAAAACTCTCTAGTTGTGGTAAAACTCTTAAAATACGTAATTAGAGTTTCCAGAAATGATTAAAACCTTGGAAGAACCCCTTGAAATTAAAGTAAATAGATTCTTCCTACATTTCCTGCCGTTTGTAATCACAGACATTACCAGTGGAAAGCCGTGAAATGACCAGCAAACTGATAATATTTACAACTCTGGGCACTTTAGGGAGCGTTTTCACTTGAATTTGCTTTCAAATATTAGATATTCTTGTTTATACAGCTCAAAATTTGTGCAGAAAGCCTGTAAGTGAGGACTGTACCGCTTATGTTTACAATTGAGGCCGCATTACTCTGGCGACTTTTGTATGACTCTGTTAAAATTCTGACGGTTCCTGTACAAATTTGTAAGAAAACTCTCTAGTTGTGGTAAAACTCTTAAAATACGCAATTAGAGTTTCCAGAAGTGATTAAAACCTTGGAAGAACCCCTTGAAATCAAAGTAAATAGATTCTTCCTACATTTCCTGCCGTTTGTAATCGCAGACATTACCAGTGGAAAGCCGTGAAATGACCAGCAAACTGATAATATTTACAACTCTGGGCACTTGAGGGAGCGTTTTCACTTGAATTTGCTTTCAAATATTAGGAATTCTTGTTTATACAGCTCAAAATTTGTGTAGAAAGCCTGTAAGTGAGGACTGTACTGCTTATGTTTACAATTGAGACTGCATTACTCTGGCGACTTTTGTATGACTCTGTTAAAATCCTTAAGGTTCCAGTACATATTTGTAAGAAAACTCTCTAGTTGCGGTAAAACTCCTAAAATACGCAATTAGAGTTTCCAGAAATGATTTAAAACTTGGAAGAACCCCTTGAAATTAAAGTAAATAGATTCTTCCTACATTTCCTGCCGTTTGTTATCACAGACATTACCAGTGGAAAGCCGTGAAATGACCAGCAAACTGATAATATTTACAACTCCGGGCACTTTAGGGAGCGTTTTCACTTGAATTTGCTTTCAAATATTAGGAATTCTTGTTTATACAGCTCAAAATTTGTGTAGAAATCCTGTAAGTGAGCACTGTACTGCTTATGTTTACAATTGAGGCCGCATTACTCTGGCGACTTTTGTATGACTCTGTTAAAATCCTGACGGTTCCAGTACATATTTGTAAGAAAACTCTCTAGTTGTGGTAAAACTCTTAAAATACGTAATTAGAGTTTCCAGAAATGATTAAAACCTTGGAAGAACCCCTTGAAATTAAAGTAAATAGATTCTTCCTACATTTCCTGCCGTTTGTAATCACAGACATTACCAGTGGAAAGCCGTGAAATGACCAGCAAACTGATAATATTTACAACTCTGGGCACTTTAGGGAGCGTTTTCACTTGAATTTGCTTTCAAATATTAGATATTATTGTTTATACAGCTCAAAATTTGTGCAGAAAGCCTGTAAGTGAGGACTGTACCGCTTATGTTTACAATTGAGGCCGCATTACTCTGGCGACTTTTGTATGACTCTGTTAAAATTCTGACGGTTCCTGTACAAATTTGTAAGAAAACTCTCTAATTGTGGTAAAACTCTTAAAATACGCAATTAGAGTTTCCAGAAGTGATTAAAACCTTGGAAGAACCCCTTGAAATCAAAGTAAATAGATTCTTCCTACATTTCCTGCCGTTTGTAATCGCAGACATTACCAGTGGAAAGCCGTGAAATGACCAGCAAACTGATAATATTTACAACTCTGGGCACTTGAGGGAGCGTTTTCACTTGAATTTGCTTTCAAATATTAGGAATTCTTGTTTATACAGCTCAAAATTTGTGTAGAAAGCCTGTAAGTGAGGACTGTACTGCTTATGTTTACAATTGAGACTGCATTACTCTGGCGACTTTTGTATGACTCTGTTAAAATCCTGACGGTTCCAGTACATATTTGTAAGAAAACTCTCTAGTTGTGGTAAAACTCTTAAAATATGTAATTAGAGTTTCCAGAAATGATTAAAACCTTGGAAGAACCCCTTGAAATTAAAGTAAATAGATTCTTCCTACATTTCCTGCCGTTTGTAATCACAGACATTACCAGTGGAAAGCCGTGAAATGACCAGCAAACTGATAATAGTTACAACTCTGGGCACTTTAGGGAGCGTTTTCACTTGAATTTGCTTTCTAATATTAGGAATTCTTGTTTATACAGCTCATAATTTTTGTAGAAAGCCTGTAAGTGAGGTTTAAACTGCGTATATTTACAATTGAGGCCCCATTACTCTGGCGACTATTGTATGACTCTGTTAAAATCCTTACGGTTCCAGTACATATTTGTAAGAAAACTCTCTAGTTGTGGTAAAACTCCTAAAATACGCAATTAGAGTTTCCAGAAATGATTTAAATCTTGGAAGAACCCCTTGAAATTAAAGTAAATAGATTCTTCCTACATTTCCTGCCGTTTTTAATCGCAGACATTACCAGTGGAAAGCCGTGAAATGACCAGCAAACTGATAATATTTACAACTCTGGGCACTTGAGGGAGCGTTTTCACTTGAATTTGCTTTCAAATATTAGGAATTCTTGTTTATACAGCTCAAAATTTGTGTAGAAAGCCTGTAAGTGAGGACTGTACTGCTTATGTTTTCAATTGAGGCCACATTACTCTGGCGACTTTTGTATGACTCTGTTAAAATCATGACGGTTCCAGTACATATTTGTAAGAAAACTCTCTAGTTGTGGTAAAACTCTTAAAATACGTAATTAGAGTTTCCAGAAGTGATTAAAAACTTGGAAGAACCCCTTGAAATTAAAGTAAATAGATTCTTCCTACATTTCCTGCCGTTTGTAATCACAGACATTACCAGTGGAAAGCCGGGAAATGACCAGCAAACTGATAATATTTACAACTCTGGGCACTTGAGGGAGCGTTTTCACTTGAATTTGCTTTCAAATATTAGGAATTCTTGTTTATACAGCTCAAAATTTGTGTAGAAAGCCTGTAAGTGAGGACTGTACTGCTTATGTTTACAATTGAGACTGCATTACTCTGGCGACTTTTGTATGACTCTGTTAAAATCATGACGGTTCCAGTACATATTTGTAAGAAAACTCTCTAGTTGTGGCAAAACTCTTAAAATACGTAATTATAGTTTCCAGAAATGATTAAAACCCTGGAAGAACCCCTTGAAATTAAAGTAAATAGATTCTTCCTACATTTCCTGCCGTTTGTAATCACAGACATTACCAGTGGAAAGCCGTGAAATGACCAGCAAACTGATAATATTTACAACTCTGGGCACTTTAGGGAGCGTTTTCACTTGAATTTGCTTTCAAATATTAGGAATTCTTGTTTATACAGCTCATAATTTTTGTAGAAAGCCTGTAAGTGAGGTTTAAACTGCGTATATTTACAATTGAGGCCCCATTACTCTGGCGACTATTGTATGACTCTGTTAAAATCCTTACGGTTCCAGTACATATTTGTAAGAAAACTCTCTAGTTGCGGTAAAACTCCTAAAATACGCAATTAGAGTTTCCAGAAATGATTTAAATCTTGGAAGAACCCCTTGAAATTAAAGTAAATAGATTCTTCCTACATTTCCTGCCGTTTTTAATCGCAGACATTACCAGTGGAAAGCCGTGAAATGACCAGCAAACTGATAATATTTACAACTCTGGGCACTTGAGGGAGCGTTTTCACTTGAATTTGCTTTCAAATATTAGGAATTCTTGTTTATACAGCTCAAAATTTGTGTAGAAAGCCTGTAAGTGAGGACTGTACTGCTTATGTTTTCAATTGAGGCCACATTACTCTGGCGACTTTTGTATGACTCTGTTAAAATCATGACGGTTCCAGTACATATTTGTAAGAAAACTCTCTAGTTGTGGTAAAACTCTTAAAATACGTAATTAGAGTTTCCAGAAGTGATTAAAAACTTGGAAGAACCCCTTGAAATTAAAGTAAATAGATTCTTCCTACATTTCCTGCCATTTGTAATCACAGACATTACCAGTGGAAAGCCGGGAAATGACCAGCAAACTGATAATATTTACAACTCTGGGCACTTGAGGGAGCGTTTTCACTTGAATTTGCTTTCAAATATTAGGAATTCTTGTTTATACAGCTCAAAATTTGTGTAGAAAGCCTGTAAGTGAGGACTGTACTGCTTATGTTTACAATTGAGACTGCATTACTCTGGCGACTTTTGTATGACTCTGTTAAAATCATGACGGTTCCAGTACATATTTGTAAGAAAACTCTCTAGTTGTGGTAAAACTCTTAAAATACGTAATTAGAGTTTCCAGAAATGATTAAAACCTTGGAAGAACCCCTTGAAATTAAAGTAAATAGATTCTTCCTAAATTTCCTGCCGTTTGTAATCACAGACATTACCAGTGGAAAGCCGTGAAATGACCAGCAAACTGATAATATTTACAACTCTGGGCACTTTAGGGAGCGTTTTCACTTGAATTTGCTTTCAAATATTAGGAATTCTTGTTTATACAGCTCATAATTTTTGTAGAAAGCCTGTAAGTGAGGTTTAAACTGCGTATATTTACAATTGAGGCCCCATTACTCTGGCGACTATTGTATGACTCTGTTAAAATCCTTACGGTTCCAGTACATATTTGTAAGAAAACTCTCTAGTTGTGGTAAAACTCCTAAAATACGCAATTAGAGTTTCCAGAAATGATTTAAATCTTGGAAGAACCCCTTGAAATTAAAGTAAATAGATTCTTCCTACATTTCCTGCCGTTTTTAATCGCAGACATTACCAGTGGAAAGCCGTGAAATGACCAGCAAACTGATAATATTTACAACTCTGGGCACTTGAGGGAGCGTTTTCACTTGAATTTGCTTTCAAATATTAGGAATTCTTGTTTATACAGCTCAAAATTTGTGTAGAAAGCCTGTAAGTGAGGACTGTACTGCTTATGTTTTCAATTGAGGCCACATTACTCTGGCGACTTTTGTATGACTCTGTTAAAATCATGACGGTTCCAGTACATATTTGTAAGAAAACTCTCTAGTTGTGGTAAAACTCTTAAAATACGTAATTAGAGTTTCCAGAAGTGATTAAAAACTTGGAAGAACCCCTTGAAATTAAAGTAAATAGATTCTTCCTACATTTCCTGCCGTTTGTAATCACAGACATTACCAGTGGAAAGCCGGGAAATGACCAGCAAACTGATAATATTTACAACTCTGGGCACTTGAGGGAGCGTTTTCACTTGAATTTGCTTTCAAATATTAGGAATTCTTGTTTATACAGCTCAAAATTTGTGTAGAAAGCCTGTAAGTGAGGACTGTACTGCTTATGTTTACAATTGAGACTGCATTACTCTGGCGACTTTTGTATGACTCTGTTAAAATCATGACGGTTCCAGTACATATTTGTAAGAAAACTCTCTAGTTGTGGTAAAACTCTTAAAATACGTAATTATAGTTTCCAGAAATGATTAAAACCCTGGAAGAACCCCTTGAAATTAAAGTAAATAGATTCTTCCTACATTTCCTGCCGTTTGTAATCACAGACATTACCAGTGGAAAGCCGTGAAATGACCAGCAAACTGATAATATTTACAACTCTGGGCACTTTAGGGAGCGTTTTCACTTGAATTTGCTTTCAAATATTAGGAATTCTTGTTTATACAGCTCATAATTTTTGTAGAAAGCCTGTAAGTGAGGTTTAAACTGCGTATATTTACAATTGAGGCCCCATTACTCCGGCGACTATTGTATGACTCTGTTAAAATCCTTACGGTTCCAGTACATATTTGTAAGAAAACTCTCTAGTTGCGGTAAAACTCCTAAAATACGCAATTAGAGTTTCCAGAAATGATTTAAATCTTGGAAGAACCCCTTGAAATTAAAGTAAATAGATTCTTTCTACATATCCTGCCGTTTTTAATCGCAGACATTACCAGTGGAAAGCCGTGAAATGACCAGCAAACTGATAATATTTACAACTCTGGGCACTTGAGGGAGCGTTTTCACTTGAATTTGCTTTCAAATATTAGGAATTCTTGTTTATACAGCTCAAAATTTGTGTAGAAAGCCTGTAAGTGAGGACTGTACTGCTTATGTTTTCAATTGAGGCCACATTACTCTGGCGACTTTTGTATGACTCTGTTAAAATCATGACGGTTCCAGTACATATTTGTAAGAAAACTCTCTAGTTGTGGTAAAACTCTTAAAATACGTAATTAGAGTTTCCAGAAGTGATTAAAAACTTGGAAGAACCCCTTGAAATTAAAGTAAATAGATTCTTCCTACATTTCCTGCCATTTGTAATCACAGACATTACCAGTGGAAAGCCGGGAAATGACCAGCAAACTGATAATATTTACAACTCTGGGCACTTGAGGGAGCGTTTTCACTTGAATTTGCTTTCAAATATTAGGAATTCTTGTTTATACAGCTCAAAATTTGTGTAGAAAGCCTGTAAGTGAGGACTGTACTGCTTATGTTTACAATTGAGACTGCATTACTCTGGCGACTTTTGTATGACTCTGTTAAAATCATGACGGTTCCAGTACATATTTGTAAGAAAACTCTCTAGTTGTGGTAAAACTCTTAAAATACGTAATTAGAGTTTCCAGAAATGATTAAAACCTTGGAAGAACCCCTTGAAATTAAAGTAAATAGATTCTTCCTAAATTTCCTGCCGTTTGTAATCACAGACATTACCAGTGGAAAGCCGTGAAATGACCAGCAAACTGATAATATTTACAACTCTGGGCACTTTAGGGAGCGTTTTCACTTGAATTTGCTTTCAAATATTAGGAATTCTTGTTTATACAGCTCATAATTTTTGTAGAAAGCCTGTAAGTGAGGTTTAAACTGCGTATATTTACAATTGAGGCCCCATTACTCTGGCGACTATTGTATGACTCTGTTAAAATCCTTACGGTTCCAGTACATATTTGTAAGAAAACTCTCTAGTTGCGGTAAAACTCCTAAAATACGCAATTACAGTTTCCAGAAATGATTTAAAACTTGGAAGAACCCCTTGAAATTAAAGTAAATAGATTCTTCCTACATTTCCTGCCGTTTGTTATCACAGACATTACCAGTGGAAAGCCGTGAAATGACCAGCAAACTGATAATATTTACAACTCCGGGCACTTTAGGGAGCGTTTTCACTTGAATTTGCTTTCAAATATTAGGAATTCTTGTTTATACAGCTCAAAATTTGTGTAGAAATCCTGTAAGTGAGCACTGTACTGCTTATGTTTACAATTGAGGCCGCATTACTCTGGCGACTTTTGTATGACTCTGTTAAAATCCTGACGGTTCCAGTACATATTTGTAAGAAAACTCTCTAGTTGTGGTAAAACTCTTAAAATACGTAATTAGAGTTTCCAGAAATGATTAAAACCTTGGAAGAACCCCTTGAAATTAAAGTAAATAGATTCTTCCTACATTTCCTGCCGTTTGTAATCACAGACATTACCAGTGGAAAGCCGTGAAATGACCAGCAAACTGATAATATTTACAACTCTGGGCACTTTAGGGAGCGTTTTCTCTTGAATTTGCTTTCAAATATTAGATATTCTTGTTTATACAGCTCAAAATTTGTGTAGAAAGCCTGTAAGTGAGGACTGTACTGCTTATGTTTACAATTGAGACTGCATTACTCTGGCGACTTTTGTATGACTCTGTTAAAATCCTTACGGTTCCAGTACATATTTGTAAGAAAACTCTCTAGTTGCGGTAAAACTCCTAAAATACGCAATTAGAGTTTCCAGAAATGATTTAAAACTTGGAAGAACCCCTTGAAATTAAAGTAAATAGATTCTTCCTACATTTCCTGCCGTTTGTTATCACAGACATTACCAGTGGAAAGCCGTGAAATGACCAGCAAACTGATAATATTTACAACTCCGGGCACTTTAGGGAGCGTTTTCACTTGAATTTGCTTTCAAATATTAGGAATTCTTGTTTATACAGCTCAAAATTTGTGTAGAAATCCTGTAAGTGAGCACTGTACTGCTTATGTTTACAATTGAGGCCGCATTACTCTGGCGACTTTTGTATGACTCTGTTAAAATCCTGACGGTTCCAGTACATATTTGTAAGAAAACTCTCTAGTTGTGGTAAAACTCCTAAAATACGTAATTAGAGTTTCCAGAAATGATTAAAACCTTGGAAGAACCCCTTGAAATTAAAGTAAATAGATTCTTCCTACATTTCCTGCCGTTTGTAATCACAGACATTACCAGTGGAAAGCCGTGAAATGACCAGCAAACTGATAATATTTACAACTCTGGGCACTTGAGGGAGCGTTTTCACTTGAATTTGCTTTCAAATATTAGGAATTCTTGTTTATACAGCTCAAAATTTGTGTAGAAAGCCTGTAAGTGAGGACTGTACTGCTTATGTTTACAATTGAGACTGCATTACTCTGGCGACTTTTGTATGACTCTGTTAAAATCCTGACGGTTCCAGTACATATTTGTAAGAAAACTCTCTAGTTGTGGTAAAACTCTTAAAATATGTAATTAGAGTTTCCAGAAATGATTAAAACCTTGGAAGAACCCCTTGAAATTAAAGTAAATAGATTCTTCCTACATTTCCTGCCGTTTGTAATCACAGACATTACCAGTGGAAAGCCGTGAAATGACCAGCAAACTGATAATAGTTACAACTCTGGGCACTTTAGGGAGCGTTTTCACTTGAATTTGCTTTCAAATATTAGGAATTCTTGTTTATACAGCTCATAATTTTTGTAGAAAGCCTGTAAGTGAGGTTTAAACTGCGTATATTTACAATTGAGGCCCCATTACTCTGGCGACTATTGTATGACTCTGTTAAAATCCTTACGGTTCCAGTACATATTTGTAAGAAAACTCTCTAGTTGTGGTAAAAATCCTAAAATACGCAATTAGAGTTTCCAGAAATGATTTAAATCTTGGAAGAACCCCTTGAAATTAAAGTAAATAGATTCTTCCTACATTTCCTGCCGTTTTTAATCGCAGACATTACCAGTGGAAAGCCGTGAAATGACCAGCAAACTGATAATATTTACAACTCTGGGCACTTGAGGGAGCGTTTTCACTTGAATTTGCTTTCAAATATTAGGAATTCTTGTTTATACAGCTCAAAATTTGTGTAGAAAGCCTGTAAGTGCGGACTGTACTGCTTATGTTTTCAATTGAGGCCACATTACTCTGGCGACTTCTGTATGACTCTGTTAAAATCATGACGGTTCCAGTACATATTTGTAAGAAAACTCTCTAGTTGTGGTAAAACTCTTAAAATACGTAATTAGAGTTTCCAGAAGTGATTAAAAACTTGGAAGAACCCCTTGAAATTAAAGTAAATAGATTCTTCCTACATTTCCTGCCGTTTGTAATCACAGACATTACCAGTGGAAAGCCGGGAAATGACCAGCAAACTGATAATATTTACAACTCTGGGCACTTGAGGGAGCGTTTTCACTTGAATTTGCTTTCAAATATTAGGAATTCTTGTTTATACAGCTCAAAATTTGTGTAGAAAGCCTGTAAGTGAGGACTGTACTGCTTATGTTTACAATTGAGACTGCATTACTCTGGCGACTTTTGTATGACTCTGTTAAAATCATGACGGTTCCAGTACATATTTGTAAGAAAACTCTCTACTTGTGGTAAAACTCTTAAAATACGTAATTAGAGTTTCCAGAAATGATTAAAACCTTGGAAGAACCCCTTGAAATTAAAGTAAATAGATTCTTCCTACATTTCCTGCCGTTTGTAATCACAGACATTACCAGTGGAAAGCCGTGAAATGACCAGCAAACTGATAATATTTACAACTCTGGGCACTTTAGGGAGCGTTTTCACTTGAATTTGCTTTCAAATATTAGGAATTCTTGTTTATACAGCTCATAATTCTTGTAGAAAGCCTGTAAGTGAGGTTTAAACTGCGTATATTTACAATTGAGGCCCCATTACTCTGGCGACTATTGTATGACTCTGTTAAAATCCTTACGGTTCCAGTACATATTTGTAAGAAAACTCTCTAGTTGCGGTAAAACTCCTAAAATACGCAATTAGAGTTTCCAGAAATGATTTAAAACTTGGAAGAACCCCTTGAAATTAAAGTAAATAGATTCTTCCTACATTTCCTGCCGTTTGTTATCACAGACATTACCAGTGGAAAGCCGTGAAATGACCAGCAAACTGATAATATTTACAACTCCGGGCACTTTAGGGAGCGTTTTCACTTGAATTTGCTTTCAAATATTAGGAATTCTTGTTTATACAGCTCAAAATTTGTGTAGAAATCCTGTAAGTGAGCACTGTACTGCTTATGTTTACAATTGAGGCCGCATTACTCTGGCGACCTTTATATGACTCTGTTAAAATCCTGACGGTTCCAGTACATATTTGTAAGAAAACTCTCTAGTTGTGGTAAAACTCTTAAAATACGTAATTAGAGTTTCCAGAAATGATTAAAACCTTGGAAGAACCCCTTGAAATTAAAGTAAATAGATTCTTCCTACATTTCCTGCCGTTTGTAATCACAGACATTACCAGTGGAAAGCCGTGAAATGACCAGCAAACTGATAATATTTACAACTCTGGGCACTTTAGGGAGCGTTTTCTCTTGAATTTGCTTTCAAATATTAGATATTCTTGTTTATACAGCTCAAAATTTGTGTAGAAAGCCTGTAAGTGAGGACTCTACTGCTTATGTTTACAATTGAGGCCCCATTACTCTGGCGACTTTTGTATGACTCTGTTAAAATTCTGACGGTTCCTGTACAAATTTGTAAGAAAACTCTCTAGTTGTGGTAAAACTCTTAAAATACGCAATTAGAGTTTCCAGAAGTGATTAAAACCTTGGAAGAACCCCTTGAAATCAAAGTAAATAGATTCTTCCTACATTTCCTGCCGTTTGTAATCGCAGACATTACCAGTGGAAAGCCGTGAAATGACCAGCAAACTGATAATATTTACAACTCTGGGCACTTGAGGGAGCGTTTTCACTTGAATTTGCTTTCAAATATTAGGAATTCTTGTTTATACAGCTCAAAATTTGTGTAGAAAGCCTGTAAGTGAGGACTGTACTGCTTATGTTTACAATTGAGACTGCATTACTCTGGCGACTTTTGTATGACTCTGTTAAAATCCTTACGGTTCCAGTACATATTTGTAAGAAAACTCTCTAGTTGCGGTAAAACTCCTAAAATACGCAATTAGAGTTTCCAGAAATGATTTAAAACTTGGAAGAACCCCTTGAAATTAAAGTAAATAGATTCTTCCTACATTTCCTGCCGTTTGTTATCACAGACATTACCAGTGGAAAGCCGTGAAATGACCAGCAAACTGATAATATTTACAACTCCGGGCACTTTAGGGAGCGTTTTCACTTGAATTTGCTTTCAAATATTAGGAATTCTTGTTTATACAGCTCAAAATTTGTGTAGAAATCCTGTAAGTGAGCACTGTACTGCTTATGTTTACAATTGAGGCCGCATTACTCTGGCGACTTTTGTATGACTCTGTTAAAATCCTGACGGTTCCAGTACATATTTGTAAGAAAACTCTCTAGTTGTGGTAAAACTCTTAAAATACGTAATTAGAGTTTCCAGAAATGATTAAAACCTTGGAAGAACCCCTTGAAATTAAAGTAAATAGATTCTTCCTACATTTCCTGCCGTTTGTAATCACAGACATTACCAGTGGAAAGCCGTGAAATGACCAGCAAACTGATAATATTTACAACTCTGGGCACTTGAGGGAGCGTTTTCACTTGAATTTGCTTTCAAATATTAGGAATTCTTGTTTATACAGCTCAAAATTTGTGTAGAAAGCCTGTAAGTGAGGACTGTACTGCTTATGTTTACAATTGAGACTGCATTACTCTGGTGACTTTTGTATGACTCTGTTAAAATCCTGACGGTTCCAGTACATATTTGTAAGAAAACTCTCTAGTTGTGGTAAAACTCTTAAAATATGTAATTAGAGTTTCCAGAAATGATTAAAACCTTGGAAGAACCCCTTGAAATTAAAGTAAATAGATTCTTCCTACATTTCCTGCCGTTTGTAATCACAGACATTACCAGTGGAAAGCCGTGAAATGACCAGCAAACTGATAATAGTTACAACTCTGGGCACTTTAGGGAGCGTTTTCACTTGAATTTGCTTTCAAATATTAGGAATTCTTGTTTATACAGCTCATAATTTTTGTAGAAAGCCTGTAAGTGAGGTTTAAACTGCGTATATTTACAATTGAGGCCCCATTACTCTGGCGACTATTGTATGACTCTGTTAAAATCCTTACGGTTCCAGTACATATTTGTAAGAAAACTCTCTAGTTGTGGTAAAAATCCTAAAATACGCAATTAGAGTTTCCAGAAATGATTTAAATCTTGGAAGAACCCCTTGAAATTAAAGTAAATAGATTCTTCCTACATTTCCTGCCGTTTTTAATCGCAGACATTACCAGTGGAAAGCCGTGAAATGACCAGCAAACTGATAATATTTACAACTCTGGGCACTTGAGGGAGCGTTTTCACTTGAATTTGCTTTCAAATATTAGGAATTCTTGTTTATACAGCTCAAAATTTGTGTAGAAAGCCTGTAAGTGCGGACTGTACTGCTTATGTTTTCAATTGAGGCCACATTACTCTAGCGACTTCTGTATGACTCTGTTAAAATCATGACGGTTCCAGTACATATTTGTAAGAAAACTCTCTAGTTGTGGTAAAACTCTTAAAATACGTAATTAGAGTTTCCAGAAGTGATTAAAAACTTGGAAGAACCCCTTGAAATTAAAGTAAATAGATTCTTCCTACATTTCCTGCCGTTTGTAATCACAGACATTACCAGTGGAAAGCCGGGAAATGACCAGCAAACTGATAATATTTACAACTCTGGGCACTTGAGGGAGCGTTTTCACTTGAATTTGCTTTCAAATATTAGGAATTCTTGTTTATACAGCTCAAAATTTGTGTAGAAAGCCTGTAAGTGAGGACTGTACTGCTTATGTTTACAATTGAGACTGCATTACTCTGGCGACTTTTGTATGACTCTGTTAAAATCATGACGGTTCCAGTACATATTTGTAAGAAAACTCTCTACTTGTGGTAAAACTCTTAAAATACGTAATTAGAGTTTCCAGAAATGATTAAAACCTTGGAAGAACCCCTTGAAATTAAAGTAAATAGATTCTTCCTACATTTCCTGCCGTTTGTAATCACAGACATTACCAGTGGAAAGCCGTGAAATGACCAGCAAACTGATAATATTTACAACTCTGGGCACTTTAGGGAGCATTTTCACTTGAATTTGCTTTCAAATATTAGGAATTCTTGTTTATACAGCTCATAATTTTTGTAGAAAGCCTGTAAGTGAGGTTTAAACTGCGTATATTTACAATTGAGGCCCCATTACTCTGGCGACTATTGTATGACTCTGTTAAAATCCTTACGGTTCCAGTACATATTTGTAAGAAAACTCTCTAGTTGCGGTAAAACTCCTAAAATACGCAATTAGAGTTTCCAGAAATGATTTAAATCTTGGAAGAACCCCTTGAAATTAAAGTAAATAGATTCTTCCTACATTTCCTGCCGTTTGTTATCACAGACATTACCAGTGGAAAGCCGTGAAATGACCAGCAAACTGATAATATTTACAACTCCGGGCACTTTAGGGAGCGTTTTCACTTGAATTTGCTTTCAAATATTAGGAATTCTTGTTTATACAGCTCAAAATTTGTGTAGAAAGCCTGTAAGTGAGCACTGTACTGCTTATGTTTACAATTGAGGCCGCATTACTCTGGCGACTTTTGTATGACTCTGTTAAAATCCTGACGGTTCCAGTACATATTTGTAAGAAAACTCTCTACTTGTGGTAAAACTCTTAAAATACGTGATTAGAGTTTCCAGAAATGATTAAAACCTTGGAAGAACCCCTTGAAATTAAAGTAAATAGATTCTTCCTACATTTCCTGCCGTTTGTAATCACAGACACTACCAGTGGAAAGCCGTGAAATGACCAGCAACCTGATAATATTTAAAACTCTGGGCACTTTAGGGAGCGTTTTCACTTGAATTTGCTTTCAAATATTAGGAATTCTTGTTTATACAGCTCAAAATTTGTGCAGAAAGCCTGTAAGTGAGGACTGTACTGCTTATGTTTACAATTGAGGCAGCATTACTCTGGCGACTTTTGTATGATTCTGTTAAAATCCTGACGGTTCCTGTACAAATTTGTAAGAAAACTCTCTAGTTGTGGTAAAACTCTTAAAATAAGCAATTAGAGTTTCCAGAAGTGATTAAAACCTTGGAAGAACCCCTTGAAATTAAAGTAAATAGATTCTTCCTACATTTCCTGCCGTTTGTAATCGCAGACATTACCAGTGGAAAGCCGTGAAATGACCAGCAAACTGATAATATTTACAACTCCGGGCACTTTAGGGAGCGTTTTCACTTGAATTTGCTTTCAAATATTAGGAATTCTTGTTTATACAGCTCAAAATTTGTGTAGAAAGCCTGTAAGTGAGGACTGTACTGCTTATGTTTTCAATTGAGGCCACATTACTCTGGCGACTTTTGTATGACTCTGTTAAAATCATGACGGTTCCAGTACATATTTGTAAGAAAACTCTCTAGTTGTGGTAAAACTCTTAAAATACGTAATTAGAGTTTCCAGAAGTGATTAAAAACTTGGAAGAACCCCTTGAAATTAAAGTAAATAGATTCTTCCTACATTTCCTGCCGTTTGTAATCACAGACATTACCAGTGGAAAGCCGTGAAATGACCAGCAAACTGATAATATTTACAACTCCGGGCACTTTAGGGAGCGTTTTCACTTGAATTTGCTTTCAAATATTAGGAATTCTTGTTTATACAGCTCAAAATTTGTGCAGAAAGCCTCTAAGTGAGCACTGTACTGCTTATGTTTACAATTGATGTCTCATTACTCTGGCGACTTTTCTATGACTCTATTAAAATCCTGACGGTTCCAGTACAAATTTGTAAGAAAACTGTCTAGTTGTGGTAAAACTCTTAAAATACGTAATTAGAGTTTCCAGAAATGATTAAAACCTTGGAAGAACCCCTTGAAATTAAAGTAAATAGATTCTTCCTATATTTCCTGCCGTTTGTTATCACAGACATTACCAGTGGAAAGCCGTGAAATGACCAGCAAACTGATAATATTTACAACTCCGGCCACTTTAGGGAGCGTTTTCACTTGAATTTGCTTTCAAATATTAGGAATTCTTGTTTATACAGCTCAAAATTTGTGTAGAAATCCTGTAAGTGAGCACTGTACTGCTTATGTTTACAATTGAGGCCGCATTACTCTGGCGACTTTTGTATGACTCTGTTAAAATCCTGACCGTTCCAGTACATATTTGTAAGAAAACTCTCTAGTTGCGGTAAAACTCCTAAAATACGCAATTAGAGTTTCCAGAAATGATTTAAAACTTGGAAGAACCCCTTGAAATTAAAGTAAATAGATTCTTCCTACATTTCCTGCCGTTTGTTATCACAGACATTACCAGTGGAAAGCCGTGAAATGACCAGAAAACTGATAATATTTACAACTCCGGGCACTTTAGGGAGCGTTTTCACTTGAATTTGCTTTCAAATATTAGGAATTCTTGTTTATACAGCTCAAAATTTGTGTAGAAATCCTGTAAGTGAGCACTGTACTGCTTATGTTTACAATTGAGGCCGCATTACTCTGGCGACTTTTGTATGACTCTGTTAAAATCCTGACGGTTCCAGTACATATTTGTAAGAAAACTCTCTAGTTGTGGTAAAACTCTTAAAATACGTAATTAGAGTTTCCAGAAATGATTAAAACCTTGGAAGAACCCCTTGAAATTAAAGTAAATAGATTCTTCCTACATTTCCTGCCGTTTGTAATCACAGACATTACCAGTGGAAAGCCGTGAAATGACCAGCAAACTGATAATATTTACAACTCTGGGCACTTTAGGGAGCGTTTTCACTTGAATTTGCTTTCAAATATTAGATATTATTGTTTATACAGCTCAAAATTTGTGCAGAAAGCCTGTAAGTGAGGACTGTACCGCTTATGTTTACAATTGAGGCCGCATTACTCTGGCGACTTTTGTATGACTCTGTTAAAATTCTGACGGTTCCTGTACAAATTTGTAAGAAAACTCTCTAGTTGTGGTAAAACTCTTAAAATACGCAATTAGAGTTTCCAGAAGTGATTAAAACCTTGGAAGAACCCCTTGAAATCAAAGTAAATAGATTCTTCCTACATTTCCTGCCGTTTGTAATCGCAGACATTACCAGTGGAAAGCCGTGAAATGACCAGCAAACTGATAATATTTACAACTCCGTGCACTTTAGGGAGCGTTTTCACTTGAATTTGCTTTCAAATATTAGGAATTCTTGTTTATACAGCTCAAAATTTGTGTAGAAAGCCTGTAAGTGAGGACTGTACTGCTTATGTTTACAATTGAGACTGCATTACTCTGGCGACTTTTGTATGACTCTGTTAAAATCCTGACGGTTCCAGTACATATTTGTAAGAAAACTCTCTAGTTGTGGTAAAACTCTTAAAATATGTAATTAGAGTTTCCAGAAATGATTAAAACCTTGGAAGAACCCCTTGAAATTAAAGTAAATAGATTCTTCCTACATTTCCTGCCGTTTGTAATCACAGACATTACCAGTGGAAAGCCGTGAAATGACCAGCAAACTGATAATAGTTACAACTCTGGGCACTTTAGGGAGCGTTTTCACTTGAATTTGCTTTCAAATATTAGGAATTCTTGTTTATACAGCTCATAATTTTTGTAGAAAGCCTGTAAGTGAGGTTTAAACTGCGTATATTTACAATTGAGGCCCCATTACTCTGGCGACTATTGTATGACTCTGTTAAAATCCTTACGGTTCCAGTACATATTTGTAAGAAAACTCTCTAGTTGTGGTAAAACTCCTAAAATACGCAATTAGAGTTTCCAGAAATGATTTAAATCTTGGAAGAACCCCTTGAAATTAAAGTAAATAGATTCTTCCTACATTTCCTGCCGTTTTTAATCGCAGACATTACCAGTGGAAAGCCGTGAAATGACCAGCAAACTGATAATATTTACAACTCTGGGCACTTGAGGGAGCGTTTTCACTTGAATTTGCTTTCAAATATTAGGAATTCTTGTTTATACAGCTCAAAATTTGTGTAGAAAGCCTGTAAGTGCGGACTGTACTGCTTATGTTTTCAATTGAGGCCACATTACTCTGGCGACTTTTGTATGACTCTGTTAAAATCATGACGGTTCCAGTACATATTTGTAAGAAAACTCTCTAGTTGTGGTAAAACTCTTAAAATACGTAATTAGAGTTTCCAGAAGTGATTAAAAACTTGGAAGAACCCCTTGAAATTAAAGTAAATAGATTCTTCCTACATTTCCTGCCGTTTGTAATCACAGACATTACCAGTGGAAAGCCGGGAAATGACCAGCAAACTGATAATATTTACAACTCTGGGCACTTGAGGGAGCGTTTTCACTTGAATTTGCTTTCAAATATTAGGAATTCTTGTTTATACAGCTCAAAATTTGTGTAGAAAGCCTGTAAGTGAGGACTGTACTGCTTATGTTTACAATTGAGACTGCATTACTCTGGCGACTTTTGTATGACTCTGTTAAAATCATGACGGTTCCAGTACATATTTGTAAGAAAACTCTCTAGTTGTGGTAAAACTCTTAAAATACGTAATTAGAGTTTCCAGAAATGATTAAAACCTTGGAAGAACCCCTTGAAATTAAAGTAAATAGATTCTTCCTACATTTCCTGCCGTTTGTAATCACAGACATTACCAGTGGAAAGCCGTGAAATGACCAGCAAACTGATAATATTTACAACTCTGGGCACTTTAGGGAGCATTTTCACTTGAATTTGCTTTCAAATATTAGGAATTCTTGTTTATACAGCTCATAATTTTTGTAGAAAGCCTGTAAGTGAGGTTTAAACTGCGTATATTTACAATTGAGGCCCCATTACTCTGGCGACTATTGTATGACTCTGTTAAAATCCTTACGGTTCCAGTACATATTTGTAAGAAAACTCTCTAGTTGCGGTAAAACTCCTAAAATACGCAATTAGAGTTTCCAGAAATGATTTAAATCTTGGAAGAACCCCTTGAAATTAAAGTAAATAGATTCTTCCTACATTTCCTGCCGTTTGTTATCACAGACATTACCAGTGGAAAGCCGTGAAATGACCAGCAAACTGATAATATTTACAACTCCGGGCACTTTAGGGAGCATTTTCACTTGAATTTGCTTTCAAATATTAGGAATTCTTGTTTATACAGCTCAAAATTTGTGTAGAAAGCCTGTAAGTGAGCACTGTACTGCTTATGTTTACAATTGAGGCCGCATTACTCTGGCGACTTTTGTATGACTCTGTTAAAATCCTGACGGTTCCAGTACATATTTGTAAGAAAACTCTCTACTTGTGGTAAAACTCTTAAAATACGTGATTAGAGTTTCCAGAAATGATTAAAACCTTGGAAGAACCCCTTGAAATTAAAGTAAATAGATTCTTCCTACATTTCCTGCCGTTTGTAATCACAGACATTACCAGTGGAAAGCCGTGAAATGACCAGCAACCTGATAATATTTAAAACTCTGGGCACTTTAGGGAGCGTTTTCACTTGAATTTGCTTTCAAATATTAGGAATTCTTGTTTATACAGCTCAAAATTTGTGCAGAAAGCCTGTAAGTGAGGACTGTACTGCTTATGTTTACAATTGAGGCCGCATTACTCTGGCGACTTTTGTATGATTCTGTTAAAATCCTGACGGTTCCTGTACAAATTTGTAAGAAAACTCTCTAGTTGTGGTAAAACTCTTAAAATAAGCAATTAGAGTTTCCAGAAGTGATTAAAACCTTGGAAGAACCCCTTGAAATTAAAGTAAATAGATTCTTCCTACATTTCCTGCCGTTTGTAATCGCAGACATTACCAGTGGAAAGCCGTGAAATGACCAGCAAACTGATAATATTTACAACTCTGGGCACTTGAGGGAGCGTTTTCACTTGAATTTGCTTTCAAATATTAGGAATTCTTGTTTATACAGCTCAAAATTTGTGTAGAAAGCCTGTAAGTGAGGACTGTACTGCTTATGTTTTCAATTGAGGCCACATTACTCTGGCGACTTTTGTATGACTCTGTTAAAATCATGACGGTTCCACTACATATTTGTAAGAAAACTCTCTAGTTGTGGTAAAACTCTTAAAATACGTAATTAGAGTTTCCAGAAGTGATTAAAACCTTGGAAGAACCCCTTGAAATTAAAGTAAATAGATTCTTCCTACATTTCCTGCCGTTTGTAATCACAGACATTACCAGTGGAAAGCCGTGAAATGACCAGCAAACTGATAATATTTACAACTCCGGGCACTTTAGGGAGCGTTTTCACTTGAATTTGCTTTCAAATATTAGGAATTCTTGTTTATACAGCTCAAAATTTGTGCAGAAAGCCTCTAAGTGAGCACTGTACTGCTTATGTTTACAATTGATGTCGCATTACTCTGGCGACTTTTCTATGACTCTGTTAAAATCCTGACGGTTCCAGTACAAATTTGTAAGAAAACTGTCTAGTTGTGGTAAAACTCTTAAAATACGTAATTAGAGTTTCCAGAAATGATTAAAACCTTGGAAGAACCCCTTGAAATTAAAGTAAATAGATTCTTCCTATATTTCCTGCCGTTTGTTATCACAGACATTACCAGTGGAAAGCCGTGAAATGACCAGCAAACTGATAATATTTACAACTCCGGGCACTTTAGGGAGCGTTTTCACTTGAATTTGCTTTCAAATATTAGGAATTCTTGTTTATACAGCTCAAAATTTGTGTAGAAATGCTGTAAGTGAGCACTGTACTGCTTATGTTTACAATTGAGGCCGCATTACTCTGGCGACTTTTGTATGACTCTGTTAAAATCCTGACGGTTCCAATATATATTTGTAAGAAAACTCTCTAGTTGTGGTAATACTCTTAAAATACGTAATTAGAGTTTCCAGAAATGATTAAAACCTTGGAAGAACCCTTTGAAATTAAAGTAAATAGATTCTTCCTACATTTCCTGCCGTTTGGAATCACAGACATTACCAGTGGAAAGCCGTGAAATGACCAGCAAACTGATAATATTTACAACTCTGGGCACTTTAGGGAGCGTTTTCACTTGAATTTGCTTTCAAATATTAGGAATTCTTGTTTATACAGCTCAAAATTTGTGCAGAAAGCCTGTAAGTGAGGACTGTACCGCTTATGTTTACAATTGAGGCCGCATTACTCTGGCGACTTTTGTATGACTCTGTTAAAATCCTGACGGTTCCTGTACAAATTTGTAAGAAAACTCTCTAGTTGTGGTAAAACTCTTAAAATACGCAATTAGAGTTTCCAGAAGTGATTAAAACCTTGGAAGAACCCCTTGAAATTAAAGTAAATAGATTCTTCCTACATTTCCTGCCGTTTGTAATCGCAGACATTACCAGTGGAAAGCCGTGAAATGACCAGCAAACTGATAATATTTACAACTCTGGGCACTTGAGGGAGCGTTTTCACTTGAATTTGCTTTCAAATATTAGGAATTCTTGTTTATACAGCTCAAAATTTGTGTAGAAAGCCTGTAAGTGAGGACTGTACTGCTTATGTTTACAATTGAGACTGCATTACTCTGGCGACTTTTGTATGACTCTGTTAAAATCATGACGGTTCCAGTACATATTTGTAAGAAAACTCTCTAGTTGTGGTAAAACTCTTAAAATACGTAATTAGAGTTTCCAGAAATGATTAAAACCTTGGAAGAACCCCTTGAAATTAAAGTAAATAGATTCTTCCTACATTTCCTGCCGTTTGTAATCACAGACATTACCAGTGGAAAGCCGTGAAATGACCAGCAAACTGATAATATTTACAACTCTGGGCACTTTAGGGAGCGTTTTCACTTGAATTTGCTTTCAAATATTAGGAATTCTTGTTTATACAGCTCATAATTTTCGTAGAAAACCTGTAAGTGAGGTTTATACTGCGTATATTTACAATTGAGGCCCCATTACTCTGGCGACTATTGTATGACTCTGTTAAAATCCTTACGGTTCCAGTACATATTTGTAAGAAAACTCTCTAGTTGTGGTAAAACTCCTAAAATACGCAATTAGAGTTTCCAGAAATGATTTATATCTTGGAAGAACCCCTTGAAATTAAAGTAAATAGATTCTTCCTACATTTCCTGCCGTTTGTAATCGCAGACATTACCAGTGGAAAGCCGTGAAATGACCAGCAAACTAATAATATTTACAACTCTGGGCACTTGAGGGAGCGTTTTCACTTGAATTTGCTTTCAAATATTAGGAATTCTTGTTTATACAGCTCAAAATTTGTGTAGAAAGCCTGTAAGTGAAGACTGTACTGCTTATGTTTACAATTGAGACTGCATTACTCTGGCGACTTTTGTATGACTCTGTTAAAATCATGACGGTTCCAGTACATATTTGTAAGAAAACTCTCTAGTTGTGGTAAAACTCTTAAAATACGTAATTAGAGTTTCCAGAAATGATTAAAACCTTGGAAGAACCCCTTGAAATTAAAGTAAATAGATTCTTCCTACATTTCCTGCCGTTTGTAATCACAGACATTACCAGTGGAAAGCCGTGAAATGACCAGCAAACTGATAATATTTACAACTCTGGGCACTTTAGGGAGCGTTTTCACTTGAATTTGCTTTCAAATATTAGGAATTCTTGTTTATACAGCTCATAATTTTTGTAGAAAACCTGTAAGTGAGGTTTACACTGCGTATATTTACAATTGAGGCCCCATTACTCTGGCGACTATTGTATGACTCTGTTAAAATCATTACGGTTCCAGTACATATTTGTAAGAAAACTCTCTAGTTGTGGTAAAACTCCTAAAATACGCAATTAGAGTTTCCAGAAATGATTTATATCTTGGAAGAACCCCTTGAAATTAAAGTAAATAGATTCTTCCTACATTTCCTGCCGTTTGTAATCACAGACATTACCAGTGGAAAGCCGTGAAATGACCAGCAAACTGATAATATTTACAACTCTGGGCACTTTAGGGAGCGTTTTCACTTGAATTTGCTTTCAAATATTAGGAATTCTTGTTTATACAGCTCAAAATTTGTGTAGAAAGCCTGTAAGTGAGGTCTAAACTGCGTATGTTTACAATTGAGGCCCCATTACTCTGGCGACTTTTGAATGACTCTGATAAAATCCTTACGGTTCCAGTACATATTTGTAAGAAAACTCTCTAGTTGTGGTAAAACTCTTAAAATACGTAATTAGAGTTTCCAGAAATGATTAAAACCTTGGAAGAACCCCTTGAAATTAAAGTAAATAGATTCTTCCTACATTTCCTGCCGTTTGTTATCACAGACATTACCAATGGAAAGCCGTGAAATGACCAGCAAACTGATAATATTTACAACTCTGGGCACTTTAGGGATCGTTTTCACTTGAATTTGCTTTCAAATATTAGGAATTCTTGTTTATACGGCTCAAAATTTGTGTAGAAAGCCTGTAAGTGAGGTTTAAACTGTGTATGTTTACAATTGAGGCCCCATTACTCTGGCGACTTTTGTATGACTCTGTTAAAATCCTGACGGTTCCAGTACAAATTTGTAAGAAAACTCTCTAGTTGTGGTAAAACTCTTAAAATACGCAATTAGAGTTTCCAGAAATGATTAAAAACTTTGAAGAACCCCTTGAAATTAAAGTAAATAGATTCTTCCTACATTTCCTGCCGTTTGTAATCACAGACATTACCAGTGGAAAGCCGTGAAATGACCAGCAAACTGATAATATTTACAACTCCGGGCACTTTAGGGAGCGTTTTCACTTGAATTTGCTTTCAAATATTAGGAATTCTTGTTTATACAGCTCAAAATTTGTGTAGAAAGCCTGTAAGTGAGCACTGTACTGCTTATGTTTACAATTGAGGCCGCATTACTCTGGCGACTTTTGTATGACTCTGTTAAAATCCTGACGGTTCCAGTACATATTTGTAAGAAAACTCTCTACTTGTGGTAAAACTCTTAAAATACGTGATTAGAGTTTCCAGAAATGATTAAAACCTTGGAAGAACCCCTTGAAATTAAAGTAAATAGATTCTTCCTACATTTCCTGCCGTTTGTAATCACAGACATTACCAGTGGAAAGCCGTGAAATGACCAGCAAACTGATAATATTTACAACTCTGGGCACTTGAGGGAGCGTTTTCACTTGAATTTGCTTTCAAATATTAGGAATTCTTGTTTATACAGCTCAAAATTTGTGTAGAAAGCCTGTAAGTGAGGACTGTACTGCTTATGTTTTCAATTGAGGCCACATTACTCTGGCGACTTTTGTATGACTCTGTTAAAATCATGACGGTTCCAGTACATATTTGTAAGAAAACTCTCTAGTTGTGGTAAAACTCTTAAAATACGTAATTAGAGTTTACAGAAGTGATTAAAAACTTGGAAGAACCCCTTGAAATTAAAGTAAATAGATTCTTCCTACATTTCCTGCCATTTGGAATCACAGACATTACCAGTGGAAAGCCGTGAAATGACCAGCAAACTGATAATATTTACAACTCCGGGCACTTTAGGGAGCGTTTTCACTTGAATTTGCTTTCAAATATTAGGAATTCTTGTTTATACAGCTCAAAATTTGTGCAGAAAGCCTCTAAGTGAGCACTGTACTGCTTATGTTTACAATTGATGTCGCATTACTCTGGCGACTTTTCTATGACTCTGTTAAAATCCTGACGGTTCCAGTACAAATTTGTAAGAAAACTGTCTAGTTGTGGTAAAACTCTTAAAATACGTAATTAGAGTTTCCAGAAATGATTAAAACCTTGGAAGAACCCCTTGAAATTAAAGTAAATAGATTCTTCCTATATTTCCTGCCGTTTGTTATCACAGACATTACCAGTGGAAAGCCGTGAAATGACCAGCAAACTGATAATATTTACAACTCCGGCCACTTTAGGGAGCGTTTTCACTTGAATTTGCTTTCAAATATTAGGAATTCTTGTTTATACAGCTCAAAATTTGTGTAGAAATCCTGTAAGTGAGCACTGTACTGCTTATGTTTACAATTGAGGCCGCATTACTCTGGCGACTTTTGTATGACTCTGTTAAAATCCTGACGGTTCCAATATATATTTGTAAGAAAACTCTCTAGTTGTGGTAATACTCTTAAAATACGTAATTAGAGTTTCCAGAAATGATTAAAACCTTGGAAGAACCCCTTGAAATTAAAGTAAATAGATTCTTCCTACATTTCCTGCCGTTTGGAATCACAGACATTACCAGTGGAAAGCCGTGAAATGACCAGCAAACTGATAATATTTACAACTCTGGGCACTTTAGGGAGCGTTTTCACTTGAATTTGCTTTCAAATATTAGGAATTCTTGTTTATACAGCTCAAAATTTGTGCAGAAAGCCTGTAAGTGAGGACTGTACCGCTTATGTTTACAATTGAGGCCGCATTACTCTGGCGACTTTTGTATGACTCTGTTAAAATCCTGACGGTTCCTGTACAAATTTGTAAGAAAACTCTCTAGTTGTGGTAAAACTCTTAAAATACGCAATTAGAGTTTCCAGAAGTGATTAAAACCTTGGAAGAACCCCTTGAAATTAAAGTAAATAGATTCTTCCTACATTTCCTGCCGTTTGTAATCGCAGACATTACCAGTGGAAAGCCGTGAAATGACCAGCAAACTGATAATATTTACAACTCTGGGCACTTGAGGGAGCGTTTTCACTTGAATTTGCTTTCAAATATTAGGAATTCTTGTTTATACAGCTCAAAATTTGTGTAGAAAGCCTGTAAGTGAGGACTGTACTGCTTATGTTTACAATTGAGACTGCATTACTCTGGCGACTTTTGTATGACTCTGTTAAAATCATGACGGTTCCAGTACATATTTGTAAGAAAACTCTCTAGTTGTGGTAAAACTCTTAAAATACGTAATTAGAGTTTCCAGAAATGATTAAAACCTTGGAAGAACCCCTTGAAATTAAAGTAAATAGATTCTTCCTACATTTCCTGCCGTTTGTAATCACAGACATTACCAGTGGAAAGCCGTGAAATGACCAGCAAACTGATAATATTTACAACTCTGGGCACTTTAGGGAGCGTTTTCACTTGAATTTGCTTTCAAATATTAGGAATTCTTGTTTATACAGCTCATAATTTTTGTAGAAAACCTGTAAGTGAGGTTTATACTGCGTATATTTACAATTGAGGCCCCATTACTCTGGCGACTATTGTATGACTCTGTTAAAATCATTACGGTTCCAGTACATATTTGTAAGAAAACTCTCTAGTTGTGGTAAAACTCCTAAAATACGCAATTAGAGTTTCCAGAAATGATTTATATCTTGGAAGAACCCCTTGAAATTAAAGTAAATAGATTCTTCCTACATTTCCTGCCGTTTGTAATCGCAGACATTACCAGTGGAAAGCCGTGAAATGACCAGCAAACTAATAATATTTACAACTCTGGGCACTTGAGGGAGCGTTTTCACTTGAATTTGCTTTCAAATATTAGGAATTCTTGTTTATACAGCTCAAAATTTGTGTAGAAAGCCTGTAAGTGAAGACTGTACTGCTTATGTTTACAATTGAGACTGCATTACTCTGGCGACTTTTGTATGACTCTGTTAAAATCATGACGGTTCCAGTACATATTTGTAAGAAAACTCTCTAGTTGTGGTAAAACTCTTAAAATACGTAATTAGAGTTTCCAGAAATGATTAAAACCTTGGAAGAACCCCTTGAAATTAAAGTAAATAGATTCTTCCTACATTTCCTGCCGTTTGTAATCACAGACATTACCAGTGGAAAGCCGTGAAATGACCAGCAAACTGATAATATTTACAACTCTGGGCACTTTAGGGAGCGTTTTCACTTGAATTTGCTTTCAAATATTAGGAATTCTTGTTTATACAGCTCATAATTTTTGTAGAAAACCTGTAAGTGAGGTTTAAACTGCGTATATTTACAATTGAGGCCCCATTACTCTGGCGACTATTGTATGACTCTGTTAAAATCATTACGGTTCCAGTACATATTTGTAAGAAAACTCTCTAGTTGTGGTAAAACTCCTAAAATACGCAATTAGAGTTTCCAGAAATGATTTATATCTTGGAAGAACCCCTTGAAATTAAAGTAAATAGATTCTTCCTACATTTCCTGCCGTTTGTAATCACAGACATTACCAGTGGAAAGCCGTGAAATGACCAGCAAACTGATAATATTTACAACTCTGGGCACTTTAGGGAGCGTTTTCACTTGAATTTGCTTTCAAATATTAGGAATTCTTGTTTATACAGCTCAAAATTTGTGTAGAAAGCCTGTAAGTGAGGTCTAAACTGCGTATGTTTACAATTGAGGCCCCATTACTCTGGCGACTTTTGAATGACTCTGATAAAATCCTTACGGTTCCAGTACATATTTGTAAGAAAACTCTCTAGTTGTGGTAAAACTCTTAAAATACGTAATTAGAGTTTCCAGAAATGATTAAAACCTTGGAAGAACCCCTTGAAATTAAAGTAAATAGATTCTTCCTACATTTCCTGCCGTTTGTTATCACAGACATTACCAATGGAAAGCCGTGAAATGACCAGCAAACTGATAATATTTACAACTCTGGGCACTTTAGGGATCGTTTTCACTTGAATTTGCTTTCAAATATTAGGAATTCTTGTTTATACGGCTCAAAATTTGTGTAGAAAGCCTGTAAGTGAGGTTTAAACTGTGTATGTTTACAATTGAGGCCCCATTACTCTGGCGACTTTTGTATGACTCTGTTAAAATCCTGACGGTTCCAGTACAAATTTGTAAGAAAACTCTCTAGTTGTGGTAAAACTCTTAAAATACGCAATGAGAGTTTCCAGAAATGATTAAAAACTTTGAAGAACCCCTTGAAATTAAAGTAAATAGATTCTTCCTACATTTCCTGCCGTTTGTAATCACAGACATTACCAGTGGAAAGCCGTGAAATGACCAGCAAACTGATAATATTTACAACTCCGGGCACTTTAGGGAGCGTTTTCACTTGAATTTGCTTTCAAATATTAGGAATTCTTGTTTATACAGCTCAAAATTTGTGTAGAAAGCCTGTAAGTGAGCACTGTACTGCTTATGTTTACAATTGAGGCCGCATTACTCTGGCGACTTTTATATGACTCTGTTAAAATCCTGACGGTTCCAGTACATATTTGTAAGAAAACTCTCTACTTGTGGTAAAACTCTTAAAATACGTGATTAGAGTTTCCAGAAATGATTAAAACCTTGGAAGAACCCCTTGAAATTAAAGTAAATAGATTCTTCCTACATTTCCTGCCGTTTGTAATCACAGACATTACCAGTGGAAAGCCGTGAAATGACCAGCAAACTGATAATATTTACAACTCCGGGCACTTTAGGGAGCGTTTTCACTTGAATTTGCTTTCAAATATTAGGAATTCTTGTTTATACAGCTCAAAATTTGTGTAGAAAGCCTGTAAGTGAGCACTGTACTGCTTATGTTTACAATTGAGGCCGCATTACTCTGGCGACTTTTGTATGACTCTGTTAAAATCCTGACGGTTCCAGTACAAATTTGTAAGAAAACTGTCTAGTTGTGGTAAAACTCTTAAAATACGTAATTAGAGTTTCCAGAAATGATTAAAACCTTGGAAGAACCCCTTGAAATTAAAGTAAATAGATTCTTCCTATATTTCCTGCCGTTTGTTATCACAGACATTACCAGTGGAAAGCCGTGAAATGACCAGCAAACTGATAATATTTACAACTCCGGCCACTTTAGGGAGCGTTTTCACTTGAATTTGCTTTCAAATATTAGGAATTCTTGTTTATACAGCTCAAAATTTGTGTAGAAATCCTGTAAGTGAGCACTGTACTGCTTATGTTTACAATTGAGGCCGCATTACTCTGGCGACTTTTGTATGACTCTGTTAAAATCCTGACGGTTCCAATATATATTTGTAAGAAAACTCTCTAGTTGTGGTAATACTCTTAAAATACGTAATTAGAGTTTCCAGAAATGATTAAAACCTTGGAAGAACCCCTTGAAATTAAAGTAAATAGATTCTTCCTACATTTCCTGCCGTTTGGAATCACAGACATTACCAGTGGAAAGCCGTGAAATGACCAGCAAACTGATAATATTTACAACTCTGGGCACTTTAGGGAGCGTTTTCACTTGAATTTGCTTTCAAATATTAGGAATTCTTGTTTATACAGCTCAAAATTTGTGCAGAAAGCCTGTAAGTGAGGACTGTACCGCTTATGTTTACAATTGAGGCCGCATTACTCTGGCGACTTTTGTATGACTCTGTTAAAATCCTGACGGTTCCTGTACAAATTTGTAAGAAAACTCTCTAGTTGTGGTAAAACTCTTAAAATACGCAATTAGAGTTTCCAGAAGTGATTAAAACCTTGGAAGAACCCCTTGAAATTAAAGTAAATAGATTCTTCCTACATTTCCTGCCGTTTGTAATCGCAGACATTACCAGTGGAAAGCCGTGAAATGACCAGCAAACTGATAATATTTACAACTCTGGGCACTTGAGGGAGCGTTTTCACTTGAATTTGCTTTCAAATATTAGGAATTCTTGTTTATACAGCTCAAAATTTGTGTAGAAAGCCTGTAAGTGAGGACTGTACTGCTTATGTTTACAATTGAGACTGCATTACTCTGGCGACTTTTGTATGACTCTGTTAAAATCATGACGGTTCCAGTACATATTTGTAAGAAAACTCTCTAGTTGTGGTAAAACTCTTAAAATACGTAATTAGAGTTTCCAGAAATGATTAAAACCTTGGAAGAACCCCTTGAAATTAAAGTAAATAGATTCTTCCTACATTTCCTGCCGTTTGTAATCACAGACATTACCAGTGGAAAGCCGTGAAATGACCAGCAAACTGATAATATTTACAACTCTGGGCACTTTAGGGAGCGTTTTCACTTGAATTTGCTTTCAAATATTAGGAATTCTTGTTTATACAGCTCATAATTTTTGTAGAAAACCTGTAAGTGAGGTTTATACTGCGTATATTTACAATTGAGGCCCCATTACTCTGGCGACTATTGTATGACTCTGTTAAAATCATTACGGTTCCAGTACATATTTGTAAGAAAACTCTCTAGTTGTGGTAAAACTCCTAAAATACGCAATTAGAGTTTCCAGAAATGATTTATATCTTGGAAGAACCCCTTGAAATTAAAGTAAATAGATTCTTCCTACATTTCCTGCCGTTTGTAATCGCAGACATTACCAGTGGAAAGCCGTGAAATGACCAGCAAACTAATAATATTTACAACTCTGGGCACTTGAGGGAGCGTTTTCACTTGAATTTGCTTTCAAATATTAGGAATTCTTGTTTATACAGCTCAAAATTTGTGTAGAAAGCCTGTAAGTGAAGACTGTACTGCTTATGTTTACAATTGAGACTGCATTACTCTGGCGACTTTTGTATGACTCTGTTAAAATCATGACGGTTCCAGTACATATTTGTAAGAAAACTCTCTAGTTGTGGTAAAACTCTTAAAATACGTAATTAGAGTTTCCAGAAATGATTAAAACCTTGGAAGAACCCCTTGAAATTAAAGTAAATAGATTCTTCCTACATTTCCTGCCGTTTGTAATCACAGACATTACCAGTGGAAAGCCGTGAAATGACCAGCAAACTGATAATATTTACAACTCTGGGCACTTTAGGGAGCGTTTTCACTTGAATTTGCTTTCAAATATTAGGAATTCTTGTTTATACAGCTCATAATTTTTGTAGAAAACCTGTAAGTGAGGTTTAAACTGCGTATATTTACAATTGAGGCCCCATTACTCTGGCGACTATTGTATGACTCTGTTAAAATCATTACGGTTCCAGTACATATTTGTAAGAAAACTCTCTAGTTGTGGTAAAACTCCTAAAATACGCAATTAGAGTTTCCAGAAATGATTTATATCTTGGAAGAACCCCTTGAAATTAAAGTAAATAGATTCTTCCTACATTTCCTGCCGTTTGTAATCACAGACATTACCAGTGGAAAGCCGTGAAATGACCAGCAAACTGATAATATTTACAACTCTGGGCACTTTAGGGAGCGTTTTCACTTGAATTTGCTTTCAAATATTAGGAATTCTTGTTTATACAGCTCAAAATTTGTGTAGAAAGCCTGTAAGTGAGGTCTAAACTGCGTATGTTTACAATTGAGGCCCCATTACTCTGGCGACTTTTGAATGACTCTGATAAAATCCTTACGGTTCCAGTACATATTTGTAAGAAAACTCTCTAGTTGTGGTAAAACTCTTAAAATACGTAATTAGAGTTTCCAGAAATGATTAAAACCTTGGAAGAACCCCTTGAAATTAAAGTAAATAGATTCTTCCTACATTTCCTGCCGTTTGTTATCACAGACATTACCAATGGAAAGCCGTGAAATGACCAGCAAACTGATAATATTTACAACTCTGGGCACTTTAGGGATCGTTTTCACTTGAATTTGCTTTCAAATATTAGGAATTCTTGTTTATACGGCTCAAAATTTGTGTAGAAAGCCTGTAAGTGAGGTTTAAACTGTGTATGTTTACAATTGAGGCCCCATTACTCTGGCGACTTTTGTATGACTCTGTTAAAATCCTGACGGTTCCAGTACAAATTTGTAAGAAAACTCTCTAGTTGTGGTAAAACTCTTAAAATACGCAATGAGAGTTTCCAGAAATGATTAAAAACTTTGAAGAACCCCTTGAAATTAAAGTAAATAGATTCTTCCTACATTTCCTGCCGTTTGTAATCACAGACATTACCAGTGGAAAGCCGTGAAATGACCAGCAAACTGATAATATTTACAACTCCGGGCACTTTAGGGAGCGTTTTCACTTGAATTTGCTTTCAAATATTAGGAATTCTTGTTTATACAGCTCAAAATTTGTGTAGAAAGCCTGTAACTGAGCACTGTACTGCTTATGTTTACAATTGAGGCCGCATTACTCTGGCGACTTTTGTATGACTCTGTTAAAATCCTGACGGTTCCAGTACATATTTGTAAGAAAACTCTCTACTTGTGGTAAAACTCTTAAAATACGTGATTAGAGTTTCCAGAAATGATTAAAACCTTGGAAGAACCCCTTGAAATTAAAGTAAATAGATTCTTCCTACATTTCCTGCCGTTTGTAATCACAGACATTACCAGTGGAAAGCCGTGAAATGACCAGCAAACTGATAATATTTACAACTCCGGGCACTTTAGGGAGCGTTTTCACTTGAATTTGCTTTCAAATATTAGGAATTCTTGTTTATACAGCTCAAAATTTGTGTAGAAAGCCTGTAAGTGAGCACTGTACTGCTTATGTTTACAATTGAGGCCGCATTACTCTGGCGACTTTTGTATGACTCTGTTAAAATCCTGACGGTTCCAGTACATATTTGTAAGAAAACTCTCTACTTGTGGTAAAACTCTTAAAATACGTGATTAGAGTTTCCAGAAATGATTAAAACCTTGGAAGAACCCCTTGAAATTAAAGTAAATAGATTCTTCCTACATTTCCTGCCGTTTGTAATCACAGACATTACCAGTGGAAAGCCGTGAAATGACCAGCAACCAGATAATATTTAAAACTCTGGGCACTTTAGGGAGCGTTTTCACTTGAATTTGCTTTCAAATATTAGGAATTCTTGTTTATACAGCTCAAAATTTGTGCAGAAAGCCTGTAAGTGAGGACTGTACTGCTTATGTTTACAATTGAGGCCGCATTACTCTGGCGACTTTTGTATGACTCTGTTAAAATCCTGACGGTTCCTGTACAAATTTGTAAGAAAACTCTCTAGTTGTGGTAAAACTCTTAAAATAAGCAATTAGAGTTTCCAGAAGTGATTAAAACCTTGGAAGAACCCCTTGAAATTAAAGTAAATAGATTCTTCCTACATTTCCTGCCGTTGGTAATCGCAGACATTACCAGTGGAAAGCCGTGAAATGACCAGCAAACTGATAATATTTACAACTCTGGGCACTTAAGGGAGCGTTTTCACTTGAATTTGCTTTCAAATATTAGGAATTCTTGTTTATACAGCTCAAAATTTGTGTAGAAAGCCTGTAAGTGAGGACTGTACTGCTTATGTTTTCAATTGAGGCCACATTACTCTGGCGACTTTTGTATGACTCTGTTAAAATCATGACGGTTCCAGTACATATTTGTAAGAAAACTCTCTAGTTGTGGTAAAACTCTTAAAATACGTAATTAGAGTTTACAGAAGTGATTAAAAACTTGGAAGAACCCCTTGAAATTAAAGTAAATAGATTCTTCCTACATTTCCTGCCGTTTGGAATCACAGACATTACCAGTGGAAAGCCGTGAAATGACCAGCAAACTGATAATATTTACAACTCCGGGCACTTTAGGGAGCGTTTTCACTTGAATTTGCTTTCAAATATTAGGAATTCTTGTTTATACAGCTCAAAATTTGTGCAGAAAGCCTCTAAGTGAGCACTGTACTGCTTATGTTTACAATTGATGTCGCATTACTCTGGCGACTTTTCTATGACTCTGTTAAAATCCTGACGGTTCCAGTACAAATTTGTAAGAAAACTGTCTAGTTGTGGTAAAACTCTTAAAATACGTAATTAGAGTTTCCAGAAATGATTAAAACCTTGGAAGAACCCCTTGAAATTAAAGTAAATAGATTCTTCCTATATTTCCTGCCGTTTGTTATCACAGACATTACCAGTGGAAAGCCGTGAAATGACCAGCAAACTGATAATATTTACAACTCCGGCCACTTTAGGGAGCGTTTTCACTTGAATTTGCTTTCAAATATTAGGAATTCTTGTTTATACAGCTCAAAATTTGTGTAGAAATCCTGTAAGTGAGCACTGTACTGCTTATGTTTACAATTGAGGCCGCATTACTCTGGCGACTTTTGTATGACTCTGTTAAAATCCTGACGGTTCCAATATATATTTGTAAGAAAACTCTCTAGTTGTGGTAATACTCTTAAAATACGTAATTAGAGTTTCCAGAAATGATTAAAACCTTGGAAGAACCCCTTGAAATTAAAGTAAATAGATTCTTCCTACATTTCCTGCCGTTTGGAATCACAGACATTACCAGTGGAAAGCCGTGAAATGACCAGCAAACTGATAATATTTACAACTCTTTGCACTTTAGGGAGCGTTTTCACTTGAATTTGCTTTCAAATATTAGGAATTCTTGTTTATACAGCTCAAAATTTGTGCAGAAAGCCTGTAAGAGAGGACTGTACCGCTTATGTTTACAATTGAGGCCGCATTACTCTGGCGACTTTTGTATGACTCTGTTAAAATCCTGACGGTTCCTGTACAAATTTGTAAGAAAACTCTCTAGTTGTGGTAAAACTCTTAAAATACGTAATTAGAGTTTCCAGAAATGATTAAAACCTTGTAAGAACCCCTTGAAATTAAAGTAAATAGATTCTTCCTACATTTCCTGCCGTTTGTAATCACAGACATTACCAGTGGAAAGCCGTGAAATGACCAGCAAACTGATAATATTTACAACTCTGGGCACTTTAGGGAGCGTTTTCACTTGAATTTGCTTTCAAATATTAGGAATTCTTGTTTATACAGCTCATAATTTTTGTAGAAAACCTGTAAGTGAGGTTTATACTGCGTATATTTACAATTGAGGCCCCATTACTCTGGCGACTTTTGTATGACTCTGTTAAAATCATTACGGTTCCAGTACATATTTGTAAGAAAACTCTCTAGTTGTGGTAAAACTCTTAAAATACGCAATTAGAGTTTCCAGAAGTGATTAAAACCTTGGAAGAACCCCTTGAAATTAAAGTAAATAGATTCTTCCTACATTTCCTGCCGTTTGTAATCGCAGACATTACCAGTGGAAAGCCGTGAAATGACCAGCAAACTGATAATATTTACAACTCTGGGCACTTGAGGGAGCGTTTTCACTTGAATTTGCTTTCAAATATTAGGAATTCTTGTTTATACAGCTCAAAATTTGTGTAGAAAGCCTGTAAGTGAGGACTGTACTGCTTATGTTTACAATTGAGACTGCATTACTCTGGCGACTTTTGTATGACTCTGTTAAAATCATGACGGTTCCAGTACATATTTGTAAGAAAACTCTCTAGTTGTGGTAAAACTCTTAAAATACGTAATTAGAGTTTCCAGAAATGATTAAAACCTTGGAAGAACCCCTTGAAATTAAAGTAAATAGATTCTTCCTACATTTCCTGCCGTTTGTAATCACAGACATTACCAGTGGAAAGCCGTGAAATGACCAGCAAACTGATAATATTTACAACTCTGGGCACTTTAGGGAGCGTTTTCACTTGAATTTGCTTTCAAATATTAGGAATTCTTGTTTATACAGCTCAAAATTTGTGTAGAAAGCCTGTAAGTGAGGACTGTACTGCTTATGTTTACAATTGAGACTGCATTACTCTGGCGACTTTTGTATGACTCTGTTAAAATCATGACGGTTCCAGTACATATTTGTAAGAAAACTCTCTAGTTGTGGTAAAACTCCTAAAATACGCAATTAGAGTTTCCAGAAATGATTTATATCTTGGAAGAACCCCTTGAAATTAAAGTAAATAGATTCTTCCTACATTTCCTGCCGTTTGTAATCGCAGACATTACCAGTGGAAAGCCGTGAAATGACCAGCAAACTAATAATATTTACAACTCTGGGCACTTGAGGGAGCGTTTTCACTTGAATTTGCTTTCAAATATTAGGAATTCTTGTTTATACAGCTCAAAATTTGTGTAGAAAGCCTGTAAGTGAAGACTGTACTGCTTATGTTTACAATTGAGACTGCATTACTCTGGCGACTTTTGTATGACTCTGTTAAAATCATGACGGTTCCAGTACATATTTGTAAGAAAACTCTCTAGTTGTGGTAAAACTCTTAAAATACGTAATTAGAGTTTCCAGAAATGATTAAAACCTTGGAAGAACCCCTTGAAATTAAAGTAAATAGATTCTTCCTACATTTCCTGCCGTTTGTAATCACAGACATTACCAGTGGAAAGCCGTGAAATGACCAGCAAACTGATAATATTTACAACTCTGGGCACTTTAGGGAGCGTTTTCACTTGAATTTGCTTTCAAATATTAGGAATTCTTGTTTATACAGCTCATAATTTTTGTAGAAAACCTTTAAGTGAGGTTTAAACTGCGTATATTTACAATTGAGGCCCCATTACTCTGGCGACTATTGTATGACTCTGTTAAAATCATTACGGTTCCAGTACATATTTGTAAGAAAACTCTCTAGTTGTGGTAAAACTCCTAAAATACGCAATTAGAGTTTCCAGAAATGATTTATATCTTGGAAGAACCCCTTGAAATTAAAGTAAATAGATTCTTCCTACATTTCCTGCCGTTTGTAATCACAGACATTACCAGTGGAAAGCCTTGAAATGACCAGCAAACTGATAATATTTACAACTCTGGGCACTTTAGGGAGCGTTTTCACTTGAATTTGCTTTCAAATATTAGGAATTCTTGTTTATACAGCTCAAAATTTGTGTAGAAAGCCTGTAAGTGAGGTCTAAACTGCGTATGTTTACAATTGAGGCCCCATTACTCTGGCGACTTTTGAATGACTCTGATAAAATCCTTACGGTTCCAGTACATATTTGTAAGAAAACTCTCTAGTTGTGGTAAAACTCTTAAAATACGTAATTAGAGTTTCCAGAAATGATTAAAACCTTGGAAGAACCCCTTGAAATTAAAGTAAATAGATTCTTCCTACATTTCCTGCCGTTTGTTATCACAGACATTACCAATGGAAAGCCGTGAAATGACCAGCAAACTGATAATATTTACAACTCTGGGCACTTTAGGGAGCCTTTTCACTTGAATTTGCTTTCAAATATTAGGAATTCTTGTTTATACGGCTCAAAATTTGTGTAGAAAGCCTGTAAGTGAGGTTTAAACTGTGTATGTTTACAATTGAGGCCCCATTACTCTGGCGACTTTTGTATGACTCTGTTAAAATCCTGACGGTTCCAGTACAAATTTGTAAGAAAACTCTCTAGTTGTGGTAAAACTCTTAAAATACGCAATTAGAGTTTCCAGAAATGATTAAAAACTTTGAAGAACCCCTTGAAATTAAAGTAAATAGATTCTTCCTACATTTCCTGCCGTTTGTAATCACAGACATTACCAGTGGAAAGCCGTGAAATGACCAGCAAACTGATAATATTTACAACTCCGGGCACTTTAGGGAGCGTTTTCACTTGAATTTGCTTTCAAATATTAGGAATTCTTGTTTATACAGCTCAAAATTTGTGTAGAAAGCCTGTAAGTGAGCACTGTACTGCTTATGTTTACAATTGAGGCCGCATTACTCTGGCGACTTTTGTATGACTCTGTTAAAATCCTGACGGTTCCAGTACATATTTGTAAGAAAACTCTCTACTTGTGGTAAAACTCTTAAAATACGTGATTAGAGTTTCCAGAAATGATTAAAACCTTGGAAGAACCCCTTGAAATTAAAGTAAATAGATTCTTCCTACATTTCCTGCCGTTTGTAATCACAGACATTACCAGTGGAAAGCCGTGAAATGACCAGCAACCAGATAATATTTAAAACTCTGGGCACTTTAGGGAGCGTTTTCACTTGAATTTGCTTTCAAATATTAGGAATTCTTGTTTATACAGCTCAAAATTTGTGCAGAAAGCCTGTAAGTGAGGACTGTACTGCTTATGTTTACAATTGAGGCCGCATTACTCTGGCGACTTTTGTATGACTCTGTTAAAATCCTGACGGTTCCTGTACAAATTTGTAAGAAAACTCTCTAGTTGTGGTAAAACTCTTAAAATAAGCAATTAGAGTTTCCAGAAGTGATTAAAACCTTGGAAGAACCCCTTGAAATTAAAGTAAATAGATTCTTCCTACATTTCCTGCCGTTTGTAATCGCAGACATTACCAGTGGAAAGCCGTGAAATGACCAGCAAACTGATAATATTTACAACTCTGGGCACTTGAGGGAGCGTTTTCACTTGAATTTGCTTTCAAATATTAGGAATTCTTGTTTATACAGCTCAAAATTTGTGTAGAAAGCCCGTAAGTGAGGACTGTACTGCTTATGTTTTCAATTGAGGCCACATTACTCTGGCGACTTTTGTATGACTCTGTTAAAATCATGACGGTTCCAGTACATATTTGTAAGAAAACTCTCTAGTTGTGGTAAAACTCTTAAAATACGTAATTAGAGTTTCCAGAAGTGATTAAAAACTTGGAAGAACCCCTTGAAATTAAAGTAAATAGATTCTTCCTACATTTCCTGCCGTTTGGAATCACAGACATTACCAGTGGAAAGCCGTGAAATGACCAGCAAACTGATAATATTTACAACTCCGGGCACTTTAGGGAGCGTTTTCACTTGAATTTGCTTTCAAATATTAGGAATTCTTGTTTATACAGCTCAAAATTTGTGCAGAAAGCCTCTAAGTGAGCACTGTACTGCTTATGTTTACAATTGATGTCGCATTACTCTGGCGAATTTTCTATGACTCTGTTAAAATCCTGACGGTTCCAGTACAAATTTGTAAGAAAACTGTCTAGTTGTGGTAAAACTCTTAAAATACGTAATTAGAGTTTCCAGAAATGATTAAAACCTTGGAAGAACCCCTTGAAATTAAAGTAAATAGATTCTTCCTATATTTCCTGCCGTTTGTTATCACAGACATTACCAGTGGAAAGCCGTGAAATGACCAGCAAACTGATAATATTTACAACTCCGGCCACTTTAGGGAGCGTTTTCACTTGAATTTGCTTTCAAATATTAGGAATTCTTGTTTATACAGCTCAAAATTTGTGTAGAAATCCTGTAAGTGAGCACTGTACTGCTTATGTTTACAATTGAGGCCGCATTACTCTGGCGACTTTTGTATGACTCTGTTAAAATCCTGACGGTTCCAATATATATTTGTAAGAAAACTCTCTAGTTGTGGTAATACTCTTAAAATACGTAATTAGAGTTTCCAGAAATGATTAAAACCTTGGAAGAACCCCTTGAAATTAAAGTAAATAGATTCTTCCTACATTTCCTGCCGTTTGGAATCACAGACATTACCAGTGGAAAGCCGTGAAATGACCAGCAAACTGATAATATTTACAACTCTTTGCACTTTAGGGAGCGTTTTCACTTGAATTTGCTTTCAAATATTAGGAATTCTTGTTTATACAGCTCAAAATTTGTGCAGAAAGCCTGTAAGAGAGGACTGTACCGCTTATGTTTACAATTGAGGCCGCATTACTCTGGCGACTTTTGTATGACTCTGTTAAAATCCTGACGGTTCCAGTACAAATTTGTAAGAAAACTCTCTAGTTGTGGTAAAACTCTTAAAATACGCAATTAGAGTTTCCAGAAGTGATTAAAACCTTGGAAGAACCCCTTGAAATTAAAGTAAATAGATTCTTCCTACATTTCCTGCCGTTTGTAATCGCAGACATTACCAGTGGAAAGCCGTGAAATGACCAGCAAACTGATAATATTTACAACTCTGGGCACTTGAGGGAGCGTTTTCACTTGAATTTGCTTTCAAATATTAGGAATTCTTGTTTATACAGCTCAAAATTTGTGTAGAAAGCCTGTAAGTGAGGACTGTACTGCTTATGTTTACAATTGAGACTGCATTACTCTGGCGACTTTTGTATGACTCTGTTAAAATCATGACGGTTCCAGTACATATTTGTAAGAAAACTCTCTACTTGTGGTAAAACTCTTAAAATACGTAATTAGAGTTTCCAGAAATGATTAAAACCTTGGAAGAACCCCTTGAAATTAAAGTAAATAGATTCTTCCTACATTTCCTGCCGTTTGTAATCACAGACATTACCAGTGGAAAGCCGTGAAATGACCAGCAAACTGATAATATTTACAACTCTGGGCACTTTAGGGAGCGTTTTCACTTGAATTTGCTTTCAAATATTAGGAATTCTTGTTTATACAGCTCATAATTTTTGTAGAAAACCTGTAAGTGAGGTTTCTACTGCGTATATTTACAATTGAGGCCCCATTACTCTGGCGACTATTGTATGACTCTGTTAAAATCATTACGGTTCCAGTACATATTTGTAAGAAAACTCTCTAGTTCTGGTAAAACTCCTAAAATACGCAATTAGAGTTTCCAGAAATGATTTATATCTTGGAAGAACCCCTTGAAATTAAAGTAAATAGATTCTTCCTACATTTCCTGCCGTTTGTAATCGCAGACATTACCAGTGGAAAGCCGTGAAATGACCAGCAAACTGATAATGTTTACAACTCTGGGCACTTGAGGGAGCGTTTTCACTTGAATTTGCTTTCAAATATTAGGAATTCTTGTTTATCCAGCTCAAAATTTGTGTAGAAAGCCTGTAAGTTAAGACTGTACTGCTTATGTTTACAATTGAGACTGCATTACTCTGGCGACTTTTGTATGACTCTGTTAAAATCATGACGGTTCCAGTACATATTTGTAAGAAAACTCTCTAGTTGTGGTAAAACTCTTAAAATACGTAATTAGAGTTTCCAGAAATGATTAAAACCTTGGAAGAACCCCTTGAAATTAAAGTAAATAGATTCTTCCTACATTTCCTGCCGTTTGTAATCACAGACATTACCAGTGGAAAGCCGTGAAATGACCAGCAAACTGATAATATTTACCACTCTGGGCACTTTAGGGAGCGTTTTCACTTGAATTTGCTTTCAAATATTAGGAATTCTTGTTTATACAGCTCATAATTTTTGTAGAAAACCTGTAAGTGAGGTTTAAACTGCGTATATTTACAATTGAGGCCCCATTACTCGGGCGACTATTGTATGACTCTGTTAAAATCATTACGGTTCCAGTACATATTTGTAAGAAAACTCTCTAGTTGTGGTAAAACTCCTAAAATACGCAATTAGAGTTTCCAGAAATGATTTATATCTTGGAAGAACCCCTTGAAATTAAAGTAAATAGATTCTTCCTACATTTCCTGCCGTTTGTAATCACAGACATTACCAGTGGAAAGCCGTGAAATGACCAGCAAACTGATAATATTTACAACTCTGGGCACTTTAGGGAGCGTTTTCACTTGAATTTGCTTTCAAATATTAGGAATTCTTGTTTATACAGCTCAAAATTTGTGTAGAAAGCCTGTAAGTGAGGTCTAAACTGCGTATGTTTACAATTGAGGCCCCATTACTCTGGCGACTTTTGAATGACTCTGATAAAATCCTTACGGTTCCAGTACATATTTGTAAGAAAACTCTCTAGTTGTGGTAAAACTCTTAAAATACGTAATTAGAGTTTCCAGAAATGATTAAAACCTTGGAAGAACCCCTTGAAATTAAAGTAAATAGATTCTTCCTACATTTCCTGCCGTTTGTTATCACAGACATTACCAATGGAAAGCCGTGAAATGACCAGCAAACTGATAATATTTACAACTCTGGGCACTTTAGGGAGCGTTTTCACTTGAATTTGCTTTCAAATATTAGGAATTCTTGTTTATACGGCTCAAAATTTGTGTAGAAAGCCTGTAAGTGAGGTTTAAACTGTGTATGTTTACAATTGAGGCCCCATTACTCTGGCGACTTTTGAATGACTCTGTTAAAATCCTGACGGTTCCAGTACAAATTTGTAAGAAAACTCTCTAGTTGTGGTAAAACTCTTAAAATACGCAATTAGAGTTTCCAGAAATGATTAAAAACTTTGAAGAACCCCTTGAAATTAAAGTAAATAGATTCTTCCTACATTTCCTGCCGTTTGTAATCACAGACATTACCAGTGGAAAGCCGGGAAATGACCAGCAAACTGATAATATTTACAACTCTGGGCACTTGAGGGAGCGTTTTCACTTGAATTTGCTTTCAAATATTAGGAATTCTTGTTTATGCAGCTCAAAATTTGTGTAGAAAGCCTGTAAGTGAGGACTGTACTGCTTATGTTTACAATTGAGACTGCATTACTCTGGCGAATTTTGTATGACTCTGTTAAAATCATGACGGTTCCAGTACATATTTGTAAGAAAACTCTCTAGTTGTGGTAAAACTCTTAAAATACGTAATTAGAGTTTCCAGAAATGATTAAAACCTTGGAAGAACCCCTTGAAATTAAAGTAAATAGATTCTTCCTACATTTCCTGCCGTTTGTAATCACAGACATTACCAGTGGAAAGCCGTGAAATGACCAGCAAACTGATAATATTTAAAACTCTGGGCACTTTAGGGAGCGTTTTCACTTGAATTTGCTTTCAAATATTAGGAATTCTTGTTTATACAGCTCAAAATTTGTGCAGAAAGCCTGTAAGTGAGGACTGTACTGCTTATGTTTACAATTGAGGCCGCATTACTCTGGCGACTTTTGTATGACTCTGTTAAAATCCTGACGGTTCCTGTACAAATTTGTAAGAAAACTCTCTAGTTGTGGTAAAACTCTTAAAATAAGCAATTAGAGTTTCCAGAAGTGATTAAAACCTTGGAAGAACCCCTTGAAATTAAAGTAAATAGATTCTTCCTACATTTCCTGCCGTTTGTAATCGCAGACATTACCAGTGGAAAGCCGTGAAATGACCAGCACACTGATAATATTTACAACTCTGGGCACTTGAGGGAGCGTTTTCACTTGAATTTGCTTTCAAATATTAGGAATTCTTGTTTATACACCTCAAAATTTGTGTAGAAAGCCTGTAAGTGAGGACTGTACTGCTTATGTTTACAATTGAGACTGCATTACTCTGGCGACTTTTGTATGACTCTGTTAAAATCATGACGGTTCCAGTACATATTTGTAAGAAAACTCTCTAGTTGTGGTAAAACTCTTAAAATACGTAATTAGAGTTTCCAGAAATGATTAAAACCTTGGAAGAACCCCTTGAAATTAAAGTAAATAGATTCTTCCTACATTTCCTGCCGTTTGTAATCACAGACATTACCAGTGGAAAGCCGTGAAATGACCAGCAAACTGATAATATTTACAACTCTGGGCACTTTAGGGAGCGTTTTCACTTGAATTTGCTTTCAAATATTAGGAATTCTTGTTTATACAGCTCATAATTTTTGTAGAAAACCTGTAAGTGAGGTTTAAACTGCGTATATTTACAATTGAGGCCCCATTACTCTGGCGACTATGGTATGACTCTGTTAAAATCATTACGGTTCCAGTACATATTTGTAAGAAAACTCTCTAGTTGTGGTAAAACTCCTAAAATACGCAATTAGAGTTTCCAGAAATGATTTATATCTTGGAAGAACCCCTTGAAATTAAAGTAAATAGATTCTTCCTACATTTCCTGCCGTTTGTAATCACAGACTTTACCAATGGAAAGCCGTGAAATGACCAGCAAACTGATAATATTTAAAACTCTGGGCACTTTAGGGAGCGTTTTCACTTGAATTTGCTTTCAAATATTAGGAATTCTTGTTTATACAGCTCAAAATTTGTGTAGAAAGCCTGTAAGTGAGGTCTAAACTGCGTATGTTTACAATTGAGGCCCCATTACTCTGGCGACTTTTGAATGACTCTGATAAAATCCTTACGGTTCCAGTACATATTTGGAAGAAAACTCTCTAGTTGTGGTAAAACTCTTAAAATACGTAATTAGAGTTTCCAGAAATGATTAAAACCTTGGAAGAACCCCTTGAAATTAAAGTAAATAGATTCTTCCTACATTTCCTGCCGTTTGTTATCACAGACACTACCAATGGAAAGCCGTGAAATGACCAGCAAACTGATAATATTTACAACTCTGGGCACTTTAGGGAGCGTTTTCACTTGAATTTGCTTTCAAATATTAGGAATTCTTGTTTATACGGCTCAAAATTTGTGTAGAAAGCCTGTAAGTGAGGTTTAAACTGTGTATGTTTACAATTGAGGCCCCATTACTCTGGCGACTTTTGTATGACTCTGTTAAAATCATGACGGTTCCAGTACATATTTGTAAGAAAACTCTCTAGTTGTGGTAAAACTCCTAAAATACGCAATTAGAGTTTCCAGAAATGATTTATATCTTGGAAGAACCCCTTGAAATTAAAGTAAATAGATTCTACCTACATTTCCTGCCGTTTGTAATCACAGACTTTACCAATGGAAAGCCGTGAAATGACCAGCAAACTGATAATATTTAAAACTCTGGGCACTTTAGGGAGCGTTTTCACTTGAATTTGCTTTCAAATATTAGGAATTCTTGTTTATACAGCTCAAAATTTGTGTAGAAAGCCTGTAAGTGAGGTCTAAACTGCGTATGTTTACAATTGAGGCCCCATTACTCTGGCGACTTTTGAATGACTCTGATAAAATCCTTACGGTTCCAGTACATATTTGTAAGAAAACTCTCTAGTTGTGGTAAAACTCTTAAAATACGTAATTAGAGTTTCCAGAAATGATTAAAACCTTGGAAGAACCCCTTGAAATTAAAGTAAATAGATTCTTCCTACATTTCCTGCCGTTTGTTATCACAGACATTACCAATGGAAAGCCGTGAAATTACCAGCAAACTGATAATATTTACAACTCTGGGCACTTTAGGGAGCGTTTTCACTTGAATTTGCTTTCAAATATTAGGAATTCTTGTTTATACTGCTCAAAATTTGTGTAGAAAGCCTGTAAGTGAGGTTTAAACTGTGTATGTTTACAATTGAGGCCCCATTACTCTGGCGACTTTTGTATGACTCTGTTAAAATCCTGACGGTTCCAGTACAAATTTGTAAGAAAACTCTCTAGTTGCGGTAAAACTCCTAAAATACGCAATTAGAGTTTCCAGAAATGATTAAAAACTTTGAAGAACCCCTTGAAATTAAAGTAAATAGATTCTTCCTACATTTCCTGCTGTTTGTAATCACAGACATTACCAGTGGAAAGCCGGGAAATGACCAGCAAACTGATAATATTTACAACTCTGGGCACTTGAGGGAGCGTTTTCACTTGAATTTGCTTTCAAATATTAGGAATTCTTGTTTATACAGCTCAAAATTTGTGTAGAAAGCCTGTAAGTGAGGACTGTACTGCTTATGTTTACAATTGAGACTGCATTACTCTGGCGACTTTTGTATGACTCTGTTAAAATCATGACGGTTCCAGTACATATTTGTAAGAAAACTCTCTAGTTGTGGTAAAACTCTTAAAATACGTAATTAGAGTTTCCAGAAATGATTAAAACCTTGGAAGAACCCCTTGAAATTAAAGTAAATAGATTCTTCCTACATTTCCTGCCGTTTGTAATCACAGACATTACCAGTGGAAAGCCGTGAAATGACCAGCAAACTGATAATATTTAAAACTCTGGGCACTTTAGGGAGCGTTTTCACTTGAATTTGCTTTCAAATATTAGGAATTCTTGTTTATACAGCTCAAAATTTGTGCAGAAAGCCTGTAAGTGAGGACTGTACTGCTTATGTTTTCAATTGAGGCCACATTACTCTAGCGACTTTTGTATGACTCTGTTAAAATCATGACGGTTCCAGTACATATTTGTAAGAAAACTCTCTAGTTGTGGTAAAACTCTTAAAATACGTAATTAGAGTTTCCAGAAGTGATTAAAAACTTGGAAGAACCCCTTGAAATTAAAGTAAATAGATTCTTCCTACATTTCCTGCCGTTTGTAATCACAGACATTACCAGTGGAAAGCCGTGAAATGACCAGCAAACTGATAATATTTACAACTCCGGGCACTTTAGGGAGCGTTTTCACTTGAATTTGCTTTCAAATATTAGGAATTCTTGTTTATACAGCTCAAAATTTGTGCAGAAAGCCTCTAAGTGAGCACTGTACTGCTTATGTTTACAATTGATGTCGCATTACTCTGGCGACTTTTCTATGACTCTGTTAAAATCCTGACGGTTCCAGTACAAATTTGTAAGAAAACTGTATAGTTGTGGTAAAACTCTTAAAATACGTAATTATAGTTTCCAGAAATGATTAAAACCTTGGAAGAACCCCTTGAAATTAAAGTAAATAGATTCTTCCTACATTTCCTGCCGTTTGTAATCACAGACATTACCAGTGGAAAGCCGTGAAATGACCAGCAAACTGATAATATTTACAACTCTGAGTACTTTAGGGAGCGTTTTCACTTGAATTTGCTTTCAAATATTAGGAATTCTTGTTTATACAGCTCAAAATTTGTGTAGAAAGCCTGTAAGTGAGCACTGTACTGCTTATGTTTACAATTGAGGCCGCATTACTCTGGCGACTTTTGTATGACTCTGTTAAAATCCTGACGGTTCCAGTACATATTTGTAAGAAAACTCTCTACTTGTGGTAAAACTCTTAAAATACGTAATTAGAGTTTCCAGAAATGATTAAAACCTTGGAAGAACCCCTTGAAATTAAAGTAAATAGATTCTTCCTACATTTCCTGCCGTTTGTAATCACAGACATTACCAGTGGAAAGCCGTGAAATGACCAGCAAACTGATAATATTTAAAACTCTGGGCACTTTAGGGAGCGTTTTCACTTGAATTTGCTTTCAAATATTAGGAATTCTTGTTCATACAGCTCAAAATTTGTGCAGAAAGCCTGTAAGTGAGGACTGTACTGCTTATGTTTACAATTGAGGCCGCATTACTCTGGCGACTTTTGTATGACTCTGTTAAAATCCTGACGGTTCCTGTACAAATTTGTAAGAAAACTCTCTAGTTGTGGTAAAACTCTTAAAATAAGCAATTAGAGTTTCCAGAAGTGATTAAAACCTTGGAAGAACCCCTTGAAATTAAAGTAAATAGATTCTTCCTACATTTCCTGCCGTTTGTAATCGCAGACATTACCAGTGGAAAGCCGTGAAATGACCAGCAAACTGATAATATTTACAACTCTGGGCACTTGAGGGAGCGTTTTCACTTGAATTTGCTTTCAAATATTAGGAATTCTTGTTTATACAGCTCAAAATTTGTGTAGAAAGCCTGTAAGTGAGGACTGTACTGGTTATGTTTACAATTGAGACTGCATTACTCTGGCGACTTTTGTATGACTCTGTTAAAATCATGACGGTTCCAGTACATATTTGTAAGAAAACTCTCTAGTTGTGGTAAAACTCTTAAAATACGTAATTAGAGTTTCCAGAAATGATTAAAACCTTGGAAGAACCCCTTGAAATTAAAGTAAATAGATTCTTCCTACATTTCCTGCCGTTTGTAATCACAGACATTACCAGTGGAAAGCCGTGAAATGACCAGCAAACTGATAATATTTACAACTCTGGGCACTTTAGGGAGCGTTTTCACTTGAATTTGCTTTCAAATATTAGGAATTCTTGTTTATACAGCTCATAATTTTTGTAGAAAACCTGTAAGTGAGGTTTAAACTGCGTATATTTACAATTGAGGCCCCATTACTCTGGCGACTATTGTATGACTCTGTTAAAATCATTACGGTTCCAGTACATATTTGTAAGAAAACTCTCTAGTTGTGGTAAAACTCCTAAAATACGCAATTAGAGTTTCCAGAAATGATTTATATCTTGGAAGAACCCCTTGAAATTAAAGTAAATAGATTCTTCCTACATTTCCTGCCGTTTGTAATCACAGACTTTACCAATGGAAAGCCGTGAAATGACCAGCAAACTGATAATATTTAAAACTCTGGGCACTTTAGGGAGCGTTTTCACTTGAATTTGCTTTCAAATATTAGGAATTCTTGTTTATACAGCTCAAAATTTGTGTAGAAAGCCTGTAAGTGAGGTCTAAACTGCGTATGTTTACAATTGAGGCCCCATTACTCTGGCGACTTTTGAATGACTCTGATAAAATCCTTACGGTTCCAGTACATATTTGTAAGAAAACTCTCTAGTTGTGGTAAAACTCTTAAAATACGTAATTAGAGTTTCCAGAAATGATTAAAACCTTGGAAGAACCCCTTGAAATTAAAGTAAATAGATTCTTCCTACATTTCCTGCCGTTTGTAATCACAGACATTACCAGTGGAAAGCCGTGAAATGACCAGCAAACTGATAATATTTACAACTCCGGGCACTTTAGGGAGCGTTTTCACTTGAATTTGCTTTCAAATATTAGGAATTCTTGTTTATACAGCTCAAAATTTGTGCAGAAAGCCTCTAAGTGAGCACTGTACTGCTTATGTTTACAATTGAGGCCGCATTACTCTGGCGACTTTTCTATGACTCTGTTAAAATCATGACGGTTCCTGTACAAATTTGTAAGAAAACTCTCTAGTTGTGGTAAAACTCTTAAAATAAGCAATTAGAGTTTCCAGAAGTGATTAAAACCTTGGAAGAACCCCTTGAAATTAAAGTAAATAGATTCTTCCTACATTTCCTGCCGTTTGTAATCGCAGACATTACCAGTGGAAAGCCGTGAAATGACCAGCAAACTGATAATATTTAAAACTCTGGGCACTTTAGGGAGCGTTTTCACTTGAATTTGCTTTCAAATATTAGGAATTCTTGTTTATACAGCTCAAAATTTGTGTAGAAAGCCTGTAAGTGAGGTCTAAACTGCGTATGTTTACAATTGAGGCCCCATTACTCTGGCGACTATTGAATGACTCTGATAAAATCCTTACGGTTCCAGTACATATTTGGAAGAAAACTCTCTAGTTGTGGTAAAACTCTTAAAATACGTAATTAGAGTTTCCAGAAATGATTAAAACCTTGGAAGAACCCCTTGAAATTAAAGTAAATAGATTCTTCCTACATTTCCTGCCGTTTGTAATCACAGACATTACCAGTGGAAAGCCGTGAAATGACCAGCAAACTGATAATATTTACAACTCTGGGCACTTTAGGGAGCGATTTCACTTGAATTTGCTTTCAAATATTAGGAATTCTTGTTTATTCAGCTCATAATTTTTGTAGAAAACCTGTAAGTGAGGTTTAAACTGCGTATATTTACAATTGAGGCCCCATTACTCTGGCGACTATTGTATGACTCTATTAAAATCCTTACGGTTCCAGTACATATTTGTAAGAAAACTCTCTAGTTGTGGTAAAACTCCTAAAATACGCAATTAGAGTTTCCAGAAATGATTTAAATCTTGGAAGAACCCCTTGAAATTAAAGTAAATATATTCTTCCTACATTTCCTGCTGTTTGTAATCACAGACATTACCAATGGAAAGCCGTGAAATGACCAGCAAACTGATAATATTTAAAACTCTGGGCACTTTAGGGAGCGTTTTCACTTGAATGTGCTTTCAAATATTAGGAATTCTTGTTTATACGGCTCAAAATTTGTGTAGAAAGCCTGTAAGTGAGGTTTAAACTGTGTATGTTTACAATTGAGGCCCCATTACTCTGGCGACTTTTGTATGACTCTGTTAAAATCCTGACGGTTCCAGTACAAATTTGTAAGAAAACTCTCTAGTTGTGGTAAAACTCTTAAAATTCTCAATTAGAGTTTCCAGAAATGATTAAAAACTTGGAAGAACCACTTGAAATAAAAGTAAATAGATTCTTCTACATTTCCTGCCGTTTGTAATCACAGACATTACCAGTGGAAATCGTGAAATGACCAGCAAACTGATAATATTTTCGATTCCGGGCACTGTAGGGAGCGTTTTCACTTGAATTTGCTTTCAAATATTAGGAATTTTTGTTTATACAGCTCAAAATTTGTGTAGAAAGCCTGTAAGTGAGGGCTATACTGCGCATGTTTACAATTGAGGCCGCATTACTCTGGCGATTTTTGTATGACTCAGTTAAAGTCCTTATGGTTCCAGTACATAGTTGTAAGAACACTCTCTAGTTGTGGTAAAACTCTTAAAATACACAATTAGAGTTTCCAGAAATGATTAAAAACTTGGAAGAACCACTTGAAATAAAACTAAATAGATTCTTCCTACATTTCCTGCCGTTTGTAATCACAGACATTACCAGTGGAAAGCCGTGAAATGACCAGCAAACTGATAATATTTACAACTCCGGGCACTTCAGGGAGCGTTTTCACTTGAATTTGCTTTCAAATATTAGGAATTCTTGTTTATACAGCTCAAAATTTGTGTAGAAAGCCTGTAAGTGAGGACTGTACTTCGTATGGTTACAATTGAGGCCACATTACTCTGGCGACTTTTGTACGACTCAGTTAAAATCCTTACTTTTCCAATATAGTTGTAAGAAAACTCTCTAGTCGTGGTAAATCTCTTAAAATACGCAATTAGAGTTTCCAGAAATGATTAAAAACTTGGAAGAACCACTTGAAATAAAAGTAAACAGATTCTTCCTACATTTCCTGCCGTTTAAAAATCACAGACATTACCAGTGGAAAGCCGTGAAATGACCAGCAAACTGATAATATTTACAACTCCAGGAATTTAGCGAGCATTTTCACTTGAATTTGCTTTCAAATATTAGGAATTCTTGTTTATACAGCTCAAAATTTGTGTAGAAAGCCTGTAAGTGAGGACTGTACTGCGTATGGTTACAATTGAGGCCGCATTACTCTGGATACTTTTGTATGACTCAGTTAAAATCCTTACTTTTCCAATACATAGTTGTAAGAAAACTCTCTAGTTGTGGTAAATCTCTTAAAATACGCAATTAGAGTTTCCAGAAATGATTAAAAACTTGGAAGAACCACTTGAAATAAAAGTAAATAGATTCTTCCTACATTTCCTGCGGTTTGAAATCACAGACATTACCAGTGGAAAGCCGTGAAATGACCAGCAAACTGATAATATTTAGAACTCCGGGCACTTCAGGGAGCGTTTTCACTTGAATTTGCTTTCAAATATTAGGAATTCTTGTTTATACATCTCAAAATTTGTGTAGAAAGCCTGTAAGTGAGGACTATACTGCTTATGTTTACAATTGAGGCGACATTTCTCGGGCGACTTTTGTATGACTCAGTTAAAATCCTTACTTTTCAAATACATAGTTGTAAGAAAACTCTCTAGTTGTGGTAAATCTCTTAAAATACGCAATTAGAGTTTCCAGAAATGATTAAAAACTTGGAAGAACCACTTGAAATAAAAGTAAATAGATTCTTCCTACATTTCCTGCCGTTTAAAAATCACAGACATTACCAGTGGAAAGCCGTG